>NW_022196903.1:101277447-101280836 GCF_008632895.1 Mastomys coucha
CTATAGATATCTGTTAAATCCATCTGTTTCATAACTTCTGTTAGTCTCACTGTGTCCTGGTTTAGTTTTTGTTTCCATGATCTGTCCATTGCAGAGGGTGGGGTGTTGAAATTTCCCACTATTATTGTGTGCGGTGTAATGTGTGCTTTGAGGTTTAGTAAAGTTTCTTTTATGAATGTAGATGCCCTTTGATTTGGAGCGTAGAGGTTCAGAATTGAGAGTTCATCTTGGTAGATCTTACCTTTGATGAATACCAAGTGTCGCTCCTTATCTTTTTTGATTACTTTAGGGTGGAAGTCGATTTTATTCAATATTAGAATGGCTACTCCAGCTTTTTTCTTGGGACCATTGGCTTGGAGGATTGTTTTCCAGCCTTTTATTATGAGGTAGTGTCTGTCTTTGTCACTGAGGTGGGTTTCCTGTATGCAGCAAAATGTTGGGTCCTGTTCACATACCCAATCTGATAGTCTATGTCTTTTTATTGGGGAATTGAGTCCATTGATATTAATAGATGTTAAGAAAAAGTAATTGTTGCTTCCTGTTATTTTTGTTGTTAGAGCTGGAATTCTGTTCATGTGCCTATCTTCTTTTAGTTTTGTTGGAAGATTACATTTTTGCTTCTTCAGGGATATAGTTCCCCTCATTATGTTGGAGTTTTCCATTTATTACCCTTTGAAGGGCTGGATTTGTGGAAATATATTGTGTGAATTTGGTTTTGTCATGGAATACTTTGGTTTCTCCATCTATGGTGATTGAGAGTTTTGCTGGGTATAGTAGTCTGGGCTGACATTTGTGTTCTTGTAGGGTCTGTATGACATCTGCCCAGGATCTTCTAGCTTTCATAGTCTCAGGTGAGAAGTCTGGTGTAATTCTGATAGGCCTGCCTTTATATGTTACTTGACCTTTTTCCCTTACTGCTTTTAATATTCTTTCTTTGTTTTGTGCATTTGTTGTTTTGACTATTATGTGGCAGGAGGAATTTCTTTTCTGGTCCAGTCTATTTGGAGTTCTGTAGGCTTCTTGTATGTTCATGGGCATCTCTTTCTTTAAGTTAGGGAAGTTTTCTTCTATAATTTTGTTGAAGATATTTACTGGCCCTTCAAGTTGGAGGTCTTCACTCTCTTCTATACCTATTATCCTTAGGATTGGTCTTCTCATTGTGTCCTGGATTTCCTGGATGTTTTGGGTTAGGATCTTTTTGCATTTTCCACTTTCTTTGACTGTTGTGTCAATGTTTTCTATGGTATCTTCTGCCCCTGAGCTTCTCTCTTCTGTCTCTTGTATTCTGTTGGTGATGCTTGCATCTATGTTTCCTGACTTCTTTCCTAAGATTTCTAACTCCAGAGTTGTCTCTCTTTGTGATATCTTAACTTTTTCTACTTCCATTTTTAGGTCCTAGATGGCTTTGCTCAATTCCTTCACTTGTTTGTTTGTGTTTTCCTGTAATTCCTTAAGGGATTTTTGTGTTTCCTCTTTAAGGACTTCTACTTGTTTACTCGTGATCTCCTGTAATTCTTTATGGGATTTTTTTGTTTCCTCTTTAAGGGCTTGTACCTCTTTACCTGTGTTCTCCTGTATTTCTTTAAGGGAGTTATTCATGTCCTTAAATTTCTCTAGCACCATTGTGAGATATGATTTTAGATCCAAATCTTGCCTTTCCGGTATTTTGGGATATCCAGGACTTGCTGTCATGGGAGTACTAGGTTCTGATGAAGCCAAATAGTCTTCATTTCTATTGGTAGGATTCTAGCGTTTGCCTTTCGCCATCTGTTGATGTCTGGTGTTAGATGTTCTTGTTGTCTCTGACTAGAGCTTGTTCCTCCCTTGGGTCTGTAAGCTTGTGTCAGTACTTCTGGGAGATCAGCTCTCCTCTGGTAAATCGGGCGCAGATGGGTGAGTCCCTGGGTTAAAGCACTCCCTGGAGGCAGGCTCTCCACTCACAGGGAAGGGGCAGAGAGGGTTGCAGATCCACCACTGTCACTTGGAAGCTGAGAGGATCCTGTCCCTGCAGCCCTGCGACTCCCCTGTGACTCAAGAGGACTGTGCCTCCTGGCTGGTCCCTTTTAACATTTCTTTAATAAACATCCAATACTTCTATGAAACTGACTTCTCCACTAGAAGTTTTACTTAAACAGACTTCAAAAATTGCTTAAATATGCATTTTCTTCAAAAAGTAGCACTGCTATAGATCCAACTGAGATTACATAAATTAATGAGCAAAAAGGCAAGCTAATTTTCACACCGACAATCATAAATCTTAGCTTGGTGTGGTGGCAAATACCTAATCCCAGCATTTGGGAAGCTGTAAACAGAAAGATGCTCACATTTGAGCCAGTCTGATACACAGGGTGAGACGGTGTCTCAGAAGAAAAAAGGAGCAGAGAGAACAAGACAGGGCAGGGAAGGAGAGGAAGGCAGAAAGGAAGAAAGGAAAGAAGAAGAAAAGGAAGGGGGAGAAGACACAGTGGGGAAGAGGAGGGGCAGGAAGCAGTTAAGACAGACTGAGGTCTAAGAATCACTGTTCTATACTAATGTTCAGATCATTCGTTTGGACTACACGCTACAAAGGTAATGATACACAAAGGACTGGTGAATTGTATAACACAAACAAAATTTGACTCTTTTGTCAGTTTGAGGGGCAAAATGCTCTAATTCAACCCTGCATGACTGAATCCAACATTACTGTTTCAATGATGACTGAATCATCAGTCTTCACTTGAAAGATTAAGTTGATTAGTGTTACACTGAAGCATTATGTGAAAGTCATGACAACCTAAAATAGCTCATTAAAAGCCAGGCATGTGGAGAAAATTATCTCAACGCTCTTACCCTTTTATTCTGTCAGTTCAAAATGGAAAAATAAAAAGGTCAAGGCTCTTTAAGAAGTCAGATGTGTGCTTTAAATAGTTAATAGAATTGAAACAGCCTGCACGTCTCTCAATAACTGCATGCCCACACAACAAAATACTATAGAGCCATGAAGAAGAATTGGGTAGTTTGTGTGCGCCGATGCACAACCACCTCCAAGATATACTGGAAAGTGCAGGTACCAGTCATAAAAAGAATAAACACTATGGTGCCAGGTATGAAGAAATCCAAAGATGTGTGTGTCTACCTCTATACATACCTTTACAGAGAATTTTCTGGAATAATCCATGAGAGTGAGGAATGGCAGTTACTATCTAGAAGGCTAGAGGATTGTTTTGAAATAACGAGATTTAGTTTTTCTATATATTTAATATATACATATGACACCAATTCTCCAAAACCTAACATTAGTAATTAGGAGAGACTGAATACTCAGCCTTAAATGGGGCATCTTTATCACACACACACACACAGAGAGAGAGAGAGAGAGAGAGAGAGAGAGAGAGAGAGAGAGAGAGAGA
>NW_022196903.1:101280856-101282128 GCF_008632895.1 Mastomys coucha
AGAGAGAGAGAAAGAGAGAGAGGTGGTGAGGAAGGGAGGGAGGAAGGGAGGGAGGGAGAGAGAGGGTCACAGCTTCAGAGAATGTCACAGAGGAGTGTTCAGACCTGGTGAATGGGGAGGAGCTCTGTGCAATTCAGAATTCTGGCTATGACATGGCTGCTGAACTCACAAACTCACATCAGCTGTGGTTACCAGCATCAGGTAGGCACAAGACAAAACTACCCAAGATTCTGGCATAGATGAGAGAAGGCCTCCCCAGGCTGAGGAATCTGTTACTGGTAGTTAATCCATTACTGAGGAGTTATTGGTAGTTAATGGCTACTGGGAGGGAGAGTCATTCTTTTTTAAATTGTGGCCGCTGGTGTGTTTCTCATGCTTCAGGGGATGGTCCCACACTCATGTGCGTATGGAACTTAGTGTTTTATCAAAATAAAATATTAAGGACATTAAATTAGAAAAAGGACATGCTATAGGGTGTCTGGAGAAGGAATGGATGTGATCATATTTCACTGTATACATGTATAAGATGCTCAAGAATAAAGAAAATTGTAATTTAAAAACCCCAACTTTATAAGGTGATTTGTTTAATTGTAGAAGACTTTAAAGAAAGAGAGACAGAGAGAGAGAGAGAGAGAGAGAGAGAGAGAGAGAGAGAGAGAGAGAGGCCGAATAAGAAATCTAGAAAAGCCGGGCAGTGGTTTGCACTTTAATCCCAACACTTGGAAGGCAGAGGCAGGCGGATCTCTGCGTGTTCAAGGCCAGTATGGTATACAACGTGAGTTCCAGGACAGCCGGGGCCACATGGAGAAACCCTGTCTCAAAACAAAAACAAAAACAAAAACAAAAATAAATAAATAAATAAATAAAAAGAATAAAGAAATTTAAAAAAAAAGAAATCTAGCAAAAATCTGGGAATTGTGGTGCACACCTTTAATCCTAACACTTAGGAGGCAGATGCAGGTGAAACTCTTCATAGTGAGTTCCAAGACACTCAGAGCTATATAGTGAGACCTTGTCTTGAGGAGAGTCGAGGAGAGGCGAGATGAGGCAAATGTAGAGAAATATTCATGGTGTAGAACATAACCATCTAAGGAGGAGCTCCTATAGCTCACATACTATTCTCAAGTCTAGGTAACAGTTATCTTGAGATAATGAAAGGTAGCAGATAATCCTTGATTAGATCCTGCTTCAGAATGAAATGTATATTCGTGCTTAGAACCAAAGGCGCAAATATACAGAGGATAGGGTCTGGGGAGGTGGGGTCTGGGGAGG
>NW_022196903.1:101282368-101306419 GCF_008632895.1 Mastomys coucha
AGGTGGGGTCTGGGGAGGTGATGTCTGGGGAGGTGGGGCCTGGGGAGGTGGGACCAGGGAGACAGACCTTGTGCCGTTGCCTTGCATGCACAAGGCCTTGCATTCAATCTCAGCTCTAGGAAAACAGAAAAAAGTAAACCATGCATCATCAGAACTTAAGACTGAGTGTATTAAAGGCATCATGGAGGAGGTTCTTAAAAATACAACTTGCCAAAGAAAAATATGTGCAAACCATATAGTAAATAAGGATTTAGTATAAAAAAAAAAAAGAAAGAATATTATGTAACAGTGGCCACTCTGTCCTGGGAATGGCATGGGGAAGTGGAAATGGAAAGCTTAGTAAAGGGCTCAAAACATACATACAGTGAATTCTTTCTAATTATTCTTTGTCATAGCAATGTAATAATTGGCTTTTAAAATCTAGGATATACCCCAAAATGCCTAGAATGGAGGGAGGTGCTTCTGACCCAGACTCAGCTGTCATGATTGAGTCTGACTACTTGTACACTTGTATTCATTTACATAATGTACATATAGCATGTCCCAACAGCAAAAAGAATAGGTATCAGCTATAAACCTATAATAAAAAGACAAGCCAATTCTCAAAACAAGCAAAAGATTAGACTAGGCACCTCTTCAATGCCACAGAAAATGAAGATGCATGGAATTGTTAGTCATTAGAGAGATGCAAGGCAGAGCCACAGGGAGCTACCACCTCACAGTCACACTCAAAAAGACGAAAAAACTAGCAAGTGCTAAAAATAGATGTATGAAAAACAGGACACTCATCTATTGCTAGTAGGGATGTAACATGGTGCTATCACTTTAAAACACAGTTTGGTGGTTTCCTCTAAAAGCTAAATATAGAGTTCCATATGAACTAGCAATTCTTCTCCTAGGTACCTACCTAAGAGAAGAGAAAGCATACAACATACAATCCCTATGAAATGTCTGCAATAGGTAAATCCATAAAGACGGAAAGTAGAACAGTTTCCAGGAGCTGAGGGGAGGGAGCCACAGGGTACACTTACCAACGCTACAAGGTTTCTTTGGCTTGACAAAAATTAAACAGTTGTGATGGTTGTGCAATCTTACAAAGATCCTAAAAGCCATGGAACTGTATGCTTAATATGAATTTTATAGGGATTGTGAGTTAGTATTGAATCTAAGCCGAAGATGGATTCCAGCAATGAGCAGGGATAGAGAGAACAGGCCACTGGTAGAGGTAAAAGGAAAAAATTAAGAATAAAAATGGCAGTGTGGCTGGGGAGACATGTCAGTGCCTTGCTCACGAGTGTGAGAACTATAGTTTCGAGTCTCCTGATACCCCTGTAAATGCCAGGTCCATCTATAAGTCCATCTTAGGGAGGCAGAGACAGGATCCTCAAAACAAAGTAGCTGGCAAGACCAGTGACATCAGCAAGCTCTGGGTGTGGCCAAGAGGCCCTGACTCAATGAAGAAGGTAGAAGGGCAATTAAGGCTACTCCCAGACACCAACCTCTGACCTCTACACCCACACCCACACACATGCACATTCACACACACATGTAAAATCCATGCACACCGTGCATATCACACGCCACGCTACATGTGATGTGTATATCCCATATAGCACAAAAAATGAAATAATAAGAATAACAATGAGGGGGGTTGAAGAGGCAGCTCTGTAAGGGAAAGGCTTGTCTTATAAGGACAATAAGTCTGACCCCCAGAACTCACTGCTGCATGCGGTGGTACGCACGTGTAATCTCAGTGCTGGGGAGGCAGAGACAGGCAGATGCCTGGAGCTCTCTGGCCCACTTGGTAAGCTTCAGACAAGCTTCAAAACAAGGTGGCCAACAGCAGAGGAAAGGCACTCAAGGTTATCCTCTACACATATACATACATATATACCCAAACATACACACACACACTCACACACACACACACACACGCACACACACTCGCACACGCACACACACACATGCACGCGCACACACACACACACACACACACACACACACACACACGCCAGTACATAATAAGAAGAAATAGAAGTTGTACTTGCTCACCCTGGGTGGACTAGCCAATATGTTTGCTGATCCACTATAATTGGCATGGAGAAGATTTACACATTTAGGAAATGTAATGTAAATTAGAAATAGAAACAAGCCAACTATGCCCACATCTCAAGAAAGCTGTTCTTAATAAGCATGAAAAGCAGATCCTAGCCTTGCCTGCAAGTCCAAAAAGTACACAGAGAACACAAATGAAACCAGGGGTGGCACTCAGTCTTCACAGCATATGGCGAGAAGAATATGATATGGTGCAGACGGGGGCCAAGTCCTAGAAGGACCTTAGTGGTCTAGAGGACTTGAATGTGTCTGAGACAGAGTCACGTGTCAGCACAGACTGTTGAAGGCACCAAACTTCCACTGGTGCTCAGCAAGCAGAACTCTTATGGCTGGAAAGCTGTAGACTAGAGCTGAGACCAGAGTCTTGAAAGGCGGAGGACTAAGCTTTAAAGACACAGAACAAAGCCTGAAAAGTTACGCAAGCAAGCTGTGACTGCGTTCTCCGTGGGAGGCCGAGGTTCGTCAGAGCCGAGCTGGAAGCTATAAATGTGAAAAATGAAATAAAGTACAACCATTCTGTGTTTACACTCTGAGAGAGAGGAGGCATAATATGAACCAGTTACATATGCCACCTCCGCAGGCTGGAAGACAGGCTTTAAATGGAGACCAAGTTCTCCCATCCACTGGCTTTATTTGGGAAGCCTACTTCCTAAGGTTCTTCTCTGATGGATACATTAAAAATCACTGTCCCAGATGGTCTACACTTTGAAAAACTCCATGTACTATAGTTAATGATCTATTATAGAAGGATTTTCAGAGATAATTTTGACTATGTCTTCGAGCTAACTTTAAAGAATGCTCAAAGCTGTATCTTCTAAAGGATGTGGTTCTAATCTACCTAATACATAGCATAGCAATCAGAAGAAAAAGAACAATGCTAATTTTGAAAATCACCAAGTATTCAAGTTTCAAGTGTTCTAGCCCCAAAAGATAAGAATGTGAGCTGATATAGATCACAGCCTAGGTCAGTTGTCATCAGAGGGGTGTTACCCAGCAACAACAGATGCAGTGACCCACAGCCAAACACTAGACAGAGCCAGGAGAACCCCCATAGAAGAGGGAGAAGACAGATTATAGGAGCCAGAGGGGTAGAGAACACCAGAAAAAAAGCCCACAGAACCAACTAAGCAGGGCTCATAGGAGCTCACAGAGACTGAAGCGACAAACATGGACCCTATATGGGTCTAACCTAGGTCCTCTGCATATACCTTAAGGTTGTGTAGCTTGGTGTCCTTATGGGACTACCAACAGTGGGAGTGGAGAGCATCTCCAACTCTTTTGCCTGAGCTTGGAACCCTTTTCCTCCTACTGGGTTATCTCGCTCAGCCTTGATATGAATATTTGTACCTAGTCTTATATTTGTATCTTATATCTTATTGTATTTATTATCTCTTGTTACGCCATGTTTGATGAATGTCCCTGAGAGACCTGATCATTTGTTTAAGGGAAATGGAGTGCATCTTGGGTAAAGGGGAGGTGGGGGAGGGACTAGGATGATTGGAAGGAGGGAAAACTACAGTCAGGATGCAATGTATGAGAGAAGAATAAAAGAAAAATGTCAAGGCACTGATTTTTTTTTAATTCTATTAGTGTATTGGGTAACATAATAACTATTATAAAAATACAAAATTAAAGCATGTAAAAGCTTATAGTCATGATTTTTATATTTTGAAACCCTAGTAGTATAATAAACTGAGAATAAAATATAAGATATTTAATAAAATCAAAAAAGAATATGAGATGATACATCAATTTACTTTATTGAGCCATTCCTGTGAGTGCATATGTGTGCATGTAGGCTCATGTGTGTATGTGTGTGTGTGTGTGTGTGTGTGTATGTGTGTGTGTGTGTCTGTGTATTTGTGTGTGTCTGTGTGTGTGTGCCCTTTAGTGCACAGCCATATTGGTTCAGGGTCCATACTAATGATCCCATCTTAAACTGATCATCTGGAAAGACCATAAGTGAAGATAAATACTATCATACATTGCTTTTGTTCCTGGTATTTTATCACAGTATAGAAACATAACAAATACAACAAGTCAGAATGCAGGCACCTATACAGGTGCTTAGAAGTTGACTTTAATCTTCTCCTTCAATCTCAATTTTGGTTTCTTAACATGCCTGATTTGTCATTATCATTATATGTTTTTCTTTAGCATTGTCTACAACAAAGCAGAAAATACTTAAAGACTCTGTGTGAGTTTAAAAGGCAGTGAAATCCAATAATAATATAGAAACTAGAGAAACAATCAATCCATATTATCATTTTGTTAAACCACTAATCTCCGTCAAACATAAAATCAATGTACTTACTCAGCCTCAGAAAGACTTTACATTCAAATAAACAAGAGAAAAAAGCTTTATTATGGCTTCACCAGAAAGAATGCCTAGCTGCAATAAGATACAATACTGAGAATTTAAAATTGTGTTGTTTAAAGCAAAGAGATGTTCAGGAGCACAGAGGCAGAATTAGTGCTATGTTCTTCCTATATAATTTATACAATTATCAATTATAATAAACCTTGCTTTGTATAAACTTTTCACAATCTCCCTGCTCCCCAGTTCCTGCCTTATCAGTGAAGAAACAGAACGCCTTGGTACCAAAAGCGGAAAGAAATGCTTAAGGCACTCTGAATAGCTCTCAAGCCACAGTTATTACAACTTCAGCCCTTTTATACTAAATGGCAGTTTCAGTGAAAATAATGACAGCCTCACAAGAGCAGAGGTGGGAGAACCATCGCCCTGTCGATTCTTATTTAGAAAAAGACTTTAAGGGAAATCTTATCTTGGAACGCAGTGATCATAAGACGCTTCTCTTAAAACGAGGTGCATGGATTTTGTACTGCATCAATCACGTATCCCCTTCTCCACGCCTGCTTGGAAGACTCAATATCTCCAAACACACTGCCAAACAAGGGCTCTGAGAGTGTCTTCATTGATTGGCTACTCTGCCCAATGAAAAATTATTTTTTTATTGGAAACGGCTGTCAGAGCTATTCTTATTGCTCTCCTAAAGGCTCCATCTGTAATCACATACTACATGTCTCTGCTCTGAGAGAAAAATGAGCCAGATGAATGCCTCTCCTCTTCAGATTGCATTCTAGGCCACTAGGAGCTCAGACTATGGACCCAAAAGGAAATGATGCTCTGGCTGGTGCCTTCCTCCTGGGGATCATTACACACTAAAAGACAGGTACACCACTAGGGAGAGGAGGCTTGCAGACCTGGTACAAGCTTGCCTCTGTTTAGTTTAAATCTCTTTAGGAAACTGACCCCACATTCAACTTCAAAATGCAACGATAAATACATTAAGCCTTTGGAAATGAATTTATAAATATCACATGACTAGGAGACAAATAAGTAGAAACCACCGTGGTGGCACATTCTTGTATTCCCAGCATTTGGGAGGCTACGATAGGAGAATTGTCACAAGGTTTGGGCCAGCGTAGTGAGTTCTAGGACATCCTAGGACAAATAAAACCATGTCGGAAAAAAAAAAAAAAAAGACCTTGTCTCAAAAGATACAAAGGGAGTCTGACAGAGATGAATGCATTTACAGCATGAGCCTAAGTTGGATCTCAAAACCTCAGTGGTAAGAGAGAATTGCTCCAGAAAGCTGTCTTCTAACCTATACATGTGTGTAATGACATGCAGAGGTGCATGCATGCACGCACTCATTTGAGTTTTTATTAAAAAACAAGGAAGAATTTTTCTCTTTAGGTCCCAGGTGTTTGGGGAGCTGTGACTTACCATGCAGACATGGCCAGGTCCATGAACCACACCATACACAACCTGTTCCCAAAATGGCATATAAATGGCACCAAGAAATCCTGGTCATAAATATACAAACCTCTAAAGGAGGTTGACCCCACATCCCTGAGGAACATGCATTTTTGCCAAGAGACTCAACAAAAGGGGCTTGAAGAAGATGCAGGAAAATAGTATGAAGGCAGTGAGTGCTCAGAGACTATCAAAGGCCCTTGTGAAGCCTAAGGGGGTTAAACCCAAGCTGGCAAAAGTCCCAAACTGCAAGGACTTGCTTTCATCACCCACCCCAAGCTTGAGAAATAAATTCGAACCTACAGAGCCAAGGGAGGCAGGCTCTGCCAACCGAAACCCAAGGTTCAAACCAAAGTCGAGGATTAAGCTACAGCTCAGGTGCCCAAAGGTGCCCAGGTGACAGAAGCCATCTAGGAAAAGCTATGGCAAGCGAGTGAGCTTCCTGGTGATGACCCACCATTTTTGCATGGCTGCGATGGGTGCACTCTGGAGAGGTTTGACCCCAGAGACTGCTACCCAGGATTGCTTCTCACTGCATGTATGTATGTATGCCTTTCCTGCCACTACTACATAGCCTAATGATTCCTGGGCATCAGTCCACCTTCTTTGGCAAATTTCTTGCAGGTAAACATGAAGATGAACTTTCATGAATTAATGCTGTTTATATGAATTAATGACTTTATAGAGTTCCTGATTTGATTCAAAATAATTTTAGAAAGAAAGTTTAAGAAGATGGTTTTAGTTGTTTTGACGGAAAGACGTAATAAAGTTCCAATCAAGAATAGAATGCAAGGATAGTAAGTAAAGGCTGAATAATTAGGAGCACAGTGAGCTTTCATAACTACACTAAGAGAAATGTTGTTGGGAGAAATTTGTGATCAAGGAAAAAACATTGATTCTAGGTTGGGTTCAAGGATGAAACTACAGATGTCTTTGTGAAGCAAGGCCGTGTGAAACTATTGCTCTGAAGTTATAATGAGCTTATAGAATGAAACACTGCTTTGAACTTACTATCAACATTCTTCTGTAACTTCCCTTTTGTGTAACATTTCATCTATGAGGCAATTTTATAAAGAACTTTTGTCTAAGAAGGTATACATTGTCAGAGAGAAGAAATAAAATGTGGCTCTGGGGGCTCTGCTCCAGCCATCAAATGTATATATGTAGATGTGTCTGTCTGTCTGTCTATATGTGTATGCATACATATGTATATAGGTATATGTGTATGTATATAAGTATGAATGTGCACTTGTAAAATTGATGAAACAGGTGGTCAGGTCCAGTCAGAGTGTGGTGTATGTGTGTGTGTGTGTGTGTGTGTGTGTGTGTGTGTGTGTGTGTGTGTGTTTTCCTTTCTCTCTGGCTCATAAAGAGTTAATGAACTCTGCCACTTTCACCTGGCCAGTAAGGGGCCCTTGAGCCAGACAGAAAAGAGCCCAGGTAACTAAGCCTTTTGTCTTAATCCCCTGCTGCTATCAGCAGGAGTTAAACTGCCAGAAGCCAGCAGCTTTGGGCCACAGAATAGCAGAGTTAAAGAAAGAGTTAAATTGCCAGAAGCCAGACAAAGAGTTGAAGAAAGAGTGAAAGTGCCAAAAGTAAACCACTTCCTCTGCCTTCCCTTCACCTTCTCTGCTTCCTCAGAGAACTGACTAGTCCTGACACCCGGGCCCTGGTTAAGGCCGCATAGAAGGGCTTCTATCTGCCAAGGTGAATATAGAAGAGCTGGTCCACTGTGCTGTTTTTACAAATAAACTTGAAGCAATATTTGTTTTAAGACAAACAAACAAACAAAAAAATCTGATGGGTCTGGAGAAATGGCTCAGTGGTTAAAAGCACTCACTGACTGCTCTTCCAGAGGTCCTGAGTTCAAATCCCAGCAACCACATGGTGGCTCACAGCCATCTGTAATGGGATCCGATGCCCTCTTCTGGTCTGTCTGAAGACAGCTACAGTGTACTCACATACAATAAATAAATCTTTTTTTTTTTTTTATTTTAATCTGACAAAGGGAGCTGAAGCAATGACTCAGCAGTTGCTGCCTAACCTAAGAGCACCTATTGCTATTGCAGAGGACCCAGGTTCAATTCCCAGCACTCATGTGGTGGCTCACAACAATCCAGAATCCCAGTTCTAGGGACTCCAAAGGCATGCATGTGGCATAAATACATCCATGTGCAGGCAAAACATCCAAGTAAAATAAATCTTAAAAAAATAATTAAGCAGACAAAGACAACAAATAGCATTTACCACTTGTGTTCTTGTGAAAAACAAAAAAGTAAGTGTTCAGCTAAAACTATTTGGCCTGGGTCTTGGGAGATGGCTCAATAGGTTCATTGTAAAAGTTGATCCTAAAGTTCAAATTCTCAGAACCAACATCTTGAGGGGCAGCTAGCCTGGTGTGTGCATCAGCAAAACAGCAAAGAGACATGCCTTAAATAAAGTGAAAGGCAATGAGCAGCACCCAAGGTTGTCTGTCCTGTCTCTCACACATGCCTCCATTCACATTCACAAACATATACGAGTACAGGAGCATGTGCACAGGCACACACACAAACACACACACACACACACGCACACACACGCGCACACACACACACATGTGCACAGGCACACACACACACACACACATGTACACATGTACACACACACACGCACACACACACACACGCACACACACACACACACATGTACACACACACACATGTACACACACACACACATGTACACATGCACACACACACACATAGGAAGAAGGAGAAGAAGAAGAGGAGGAGGGAGACAGAGAGAGAGAGAGAGGGAAGAAGAGGGAGAAGAGGGAGAGGAAAAGGGAGAGGGAGAGAGAGAAAGGGAGAGGGAGAGGGAGAAGGAGAGGGAGAGGGAAAGAGAGAAAGGGAGAGGGAGAGGGAGAAGGAGAGGGAGAAAGGGAGAGAGAGAGGGAGAGAGGGAGAGAGGGAGAGAGACAGCCTATCTGGCAATGATAGGGGGAGCTGGAAGTTTTCCTGTTGGCCCTCTTTCTAAAGAATCTGAAATTTCCACATTACACACTTGCCTTTTCACAGTTAAAGAGTTGCCTCTAAAGAATTCATGTTAAAATTTCCCATAACAGTTAAATATTAACAAATGTAAATACCTTAATTGATATCTTTAGGGGATCCATTCATTTGGCTTATTAGCCAACATGGTAACTACACGTGAAGTCTGAAAGAGAGAATAACCAAAGTATCAGCCTGGTGGCAATGAGAGAACTGCCAGAAAGACACTGGCTTAGAGCACTCCAGACACAATAATAAGAAAACCATAACTTTTTTTTTTTTTGCTTTCATGTTTATTTTATTAGATGTTTTCTTTATTCACAATATCTCTTTTCCCAGGTTCCCCTCCAACAAAAAGAAAAAATTAAAATAAAATAAAACTAAAACAATCCCCTGATCCCTCCCCCCTCACCCTGATCACCATCCCACCCCCTCCTGCTTACTGGCCCTGGCATTACCCTACACTGGGGCACAGAACCTTCACAGGGCCAAGATCTTCTCCCATTGATGACCGACTTGGCCATCCTCTGCCATACACATGCTGCTGAAGCCCTGAGTCCCTCCATGTGTACTCTTTGGTTAGAGTTTTAGTCTCTGAGAGCTCTGAGGATACTAGTTAGTTCATATTGTTGTTTATCTTAAGGGGCTGCAAACCCTTCAGCTCCTTGGGTCCTTTCTCTAGCTCCTTCATTGGGGACCCTGTACTCAGTCCAATGGATGGCTATGAGCCCATATTTCTGTATTAGTCAGGGACTGTCAAAGCCTCTCAGGAGACAACTATATCAGGCTCTTGTCAGCCAACACTGGCATCCACAACAGTGTCTGGATCTGATGATTGAATATGGAAAGGATTCCCAGGTGGAGCAGTCTCTGGAGTGTCCTTCCTTTAGTCTCTGCTCCATAGTTAGTCTCTACAGCTCCTTCCATGGATATTTTGTTTTCCCTTTTAAGAAGGAATGAAATATCCATACTTTGGTCTTACATCTTCTTGAGTTTCTTATGGTTTGTACTTTGTGTATTCCTCTCTTCTATGCTAAAATTCACTTAACAGAGAATGCATACCATGTGTGTTCTTTTGTGATTGGGTTACCTCAAGAAAACCTTAACTTTTAAATGATAAAGTTTTTCTCACATTTCTGGAGTCTCAGAAGCACAGAACGTGGCGCTAGTAGTAGGTTCAGTGTCTGCTGAGGGTAAACTTCTTGGTTGATAAGGTCTCTTGATGCAGGTCCTACTGAAGAAAAGGCAGAGATGCTGCTGGGACTTCTTGTATAAGAACACTAATACCCTAGGTTCCTACCCTCTTGACCTAATCCCCATTCAAATTCTGCCAATCTATCACTGTGGGAATTAGGCAATCTACATGGGAATGCAAGGAAGGACATGGGAAGGGTACAATCATATTCCCCTTCCCTCGATGTGAAAGGTCTAGTTCATATACTGTTTTTTACATGCATGTCTTTCAATGCAGCTTTCTTTTGTTTTTTGGGGTTTTTTTTGTTTTTTTTTTTTCTTGCTAGTAAAATATGGGGCATGTAAGCTGTGCGATCATCATGGCCTGGAGCAAGATTGAGGTTGAGACATGTCCAAAACCCCAAAAATCTCATCTTGAGACTGGCAGAAGTAAGGATCACTCCTTCCCTATTCCAGGCCTGAATTCCATGGTGCACCTCTGTCCTTCCTGAGGAAGTCACATAGCCTCTTGGCCAAATTCCAGGTTTAAGCACCTGGAATCTGACTTCATGGAAATAACACATTACCAGCACCTCAGCCATGGCCGACAATGTACACTCTCCTTGAAGATGCCTACCCACTCCCTAAGGCTGATATAGCCCTTGTTATCCCCAAATAAAAAGCTATTTCACTTCCCACAATAGAGAAGGCCTGTACCAAGATCCTGTGAACTCATCTACCTGCCTGGACAAGCTTCACTCCTTTCATTCTGGCCTGGCTCGAAACAATGCCTAAATACCCCAAGGGCAGAAGAAGAGCTGGGCCCACAATAAAATATGTTTAAGCTGGCTTCTCCAGAAAATTCATACTATCATCAACCATTACTTCAAACTGGGTAGACAGTGGAAACCTAATCTACTAGGGGATGGAAAAAGTACCATAAGGTTTCTGGAAGGAAGGAAGGAAGGAAGGAAGGAAGGAAGGAAGGAAGGAAGGAAGGAAGAGCAAATGGGAAGGGAAGGGAGGAGAAGAGAGGAGAGGAGAGGAGAGAAGAGAAGAGAAGAGAAGAGAAGAGAAGAGAAGAGAAGAGAAGAGAAGAGAAGAGAAGAGAAGAGAAGGGAAGAACCGTGTAGCACAGCCATACAATGCCTGGGTATAGAACTGTAGTTTTCTAAGTCAACATGTGGTCACAGCACACCTTTAATCCCAGCACTTGGGAGGCAGAGGCAGTCGGATTTCTGAGTTCTAGGCCAGCCTGGTCTACAGAGTGAGTTCCAGAACAGCCAGGGCTATACAGAGAAACCCTGCCTCAAAAAAAAGAAAAAAAAAGAAAGAAAGAAAAGAAAAGAAAGAAGAAAAATTTTTAAAAAACTACCCAGACATCCATGATTATTGCTGCATTATTCACAATGACTCAGAATGATGAAAGGATATGGAAAAATCTAGGACAGATACCAGTGGAGTGTTATTCAGCATTAAAGAAATATAAAATCATGATATTTGTAGGAAAATGTATGGAAGTCAAAGCAATCCACACTTGAAAAGACAAATACTATATGTTTTCTCCCCTATTCAGAACCTATATTTATAACCGTGTGTGTGTGTGTGTGTGTGTGTGTGTGTGTGTGTGTGTGTGTGTGTATGTTTATGTGTGTGTAGGTAGGCCATGAAAATAGGAAAAAACATGAAAGAAGGAAGAGACCTGAAGAGAGAAGACAATGGGAAGAATGAATGTTGGGATGAGACAGGGGGCAAATAGAAGAGGAGGAGAACAGAAAGGGAAAGGGCAATAGGTGTAAGAAAAGAACACAGCATAACTCACATCATGAAAATATAATGAAAATCACTACTTTGCATGATGCATTTAAAAAATTAAGTCATTTGCTATTGTGTCTATCTGTGTGGTAGCATTTTAAACAAGAAAAAGTGAAAATTATGTAATACCTTACTTTCACTGTAAATAAAATATCATTTGAAGTGTTACTTCAAATAGAAAGATGTTAGTGATAGCATTCATACAAACATATGCAATACTGAGTTGCTAAACTTTCAGTCCTATCGACAATACTGTAAAAATCAGCTATAAGTCCTCTCAAGCAAAATGAGGGTGGCCACTGAAGAGAACCCGTCACATTGTCAGAATTTTACATGCTCGTCTCTCCTTCCAGAACCACCTCCCTGAGGCATGGGTGTGACCTGCGTGAGGTCTGTTGGCCACCACTGTACAGTCACTCCTGTGATCACAGCCAAGTCATTATTGCTCATGAGATAAATGGGGCTGCAATAGCTTGCTTTCTAAGTAGTTTCTCTACCGTGGTCCCTCGCCACAAAGGCTGTGTATAATCCATTGCTTCACTCCTAGGATTGTGCCTAGAATGAGTATCTTCACAGGCTCTACTTCAAATAAGTGGTTAAGGCTGAACACACACACAATACTAATGATGGTAATTGTTATGTGAAATTACAGATGACATTTTATTCTGTTTAAGTCTGTACTGGTTAGTTTCTCTCAACTTGACACAAACCTAGACATACCTAGAGGGGATCTCAGTAAGGAAAAGCTTTCATCAAATTGGCCTGTGGCAATGTCTATGAGCACTTTCTTAATTGCTGATTAATATAGGCAGGTACAGCCTGGTGTGGGGCTGTGTTATCCCTAGACAGGTGGGCCTGGGTTGTATAAGAAAGCAGACCGCGGACCTGAAGAGATGGCTCAGCACTTAGGAACACTCACTGTTCTCCCAGAGGTCCTAAGTTCAATTCCCAGCAACCATATGGTGGCTTAAAACCATCTGTGAAGTAATCAGATGCCCTCTTCTGAGGACAGCTACAATGTACTTATATACATATATATACATTCCCGAGAGAGAGAAAGAGAGAGAGAGAGAGAGAGAGAGAGAGAGAGAGAGAGAGAGGAAGGAAGGAAGGAAGGAAGGAAGGAAGATAGAAAGGAAGGAAGGAAGAAAGCAGACTGAGTAAGCCATGGGGATCATGGCAGAAGCAGAATCCCAATATAATTTCTGCTTCATTTCCTACCTACCTCCTGGTTCCTGTGTTAAGCTCCACCCTAGCTCCCCTTGATGATGGACTGTAACCTATAAGCCAAATCAACCCTTTCCTCTACAGTTGATTTTGGCCATGATCTCAATTACATCAAACGTAAGCAAAGTAGAACAACATCTTTCAAGTATATGATGCTTGCACAGTGAAAACACATGATTATAATTAAAAAAAAAATTTTGTGTGATTATTTTAAATCTTGGAGAATGAAATTTACATGAATGTTAATTATATGCCAGGATACTTCTCTAAAATTTAGCACTTACTTCATCTATTATAGAATTTCACATGCATATATCAGAGATTATAACTCCTTAAAGACATGCTGTGGGCATTATGTAATTGTGTCTTCTAGCAGTGTCCCATTCTGCCTGTTACTTAGTAAGCAACAGTAGCTGCTCAGAGAATTAGTGATACTCCCAAGAATTTAAACAGATAGGATTGATGTATTGATCAAAAAGGAACCTAAATCATTGAATTGATGTACTATGTCCATAATAACTGATAAATAGTATAATAGTAGTACAACAAGCAAAATATGAATAAATTATGGCTCAATTATAATAATTCAGGAAAATAGGTTATCTGATGAAAATAAATCAAGAAGTATCCACATAGACTGTTAAGAGATGGAAAATACCTGTGAAAACCACTGTTTGCCACATAGAATAATACACAGCAAGAATATATTGTCTACTTTTATAATACAAGCTGGAACTATTGCCCACTTACCATACTCTCACATTGTATAGCTATTTCCTCTTCCATTTACCTTTTTGTTTTACTGTCAGTACATTATAGTTCTTGTAAAAGTTACATCAACGTTCTTTCATACTTGCAAATGCAAAGGCTTAAAATAATATATTAAAAAAACAAATTTTCAGAATTAAAAAACTACCAGGTTCGTAAATGTTTCCAGTTATTCCTCTTGAATATTATATTATACTCATAGCTTTTCTGCTTCTACAAGAAAACAAAGCAGAAGCCATATTCCTGGGCTGAAAACATCTTTTAATCGTGTGCAAATGATGAGAGCATAATTTCTGTTGACAGTGTGCAAAAGTAAAAAAGAAAAATGAGCAAATTTTACTTCCAAAATGAGAAACAATCTTTATAGAAAATAATATTATTGGCTTAGATGCTTAACAAAATTTAATACATGATTATATTCAAATATTTTGTTTGACATGGAAATTTTCAACCAACTTTGGAATAATCTTCTCAGCTTATTCTGAATAGCTGAAGATTTTCTAAACCAAATGAAAGTTACAAAATTCAGTTTTCAATAGACCTGATATGAACAGAATAATCAAGTGAACTCATTTTACATCCACAAAAGAGAACTTAAAACAGAGCCATTTATCCAGTTCCAGATACTTGCTGATAAGGTAGCCTTTAGTCAAGTCCAAAATAAAATTTCTTTTCTCTTTTTTCTTGTATGACTTTTTATAGATAAAATAGAAGAAGCTAATGTTTGTGATTTTTACATACATTCCTCAGAGTTAAAAACAAAACAAAAAAAAGTGTTCTGTTAAAGCCCACGGTCCACCTAAAACAAAAAAATTGTCAAGATTTAATGAGGAATTTTTTTAAACCACAAGTAAGGGGGCTGAAGAGATGGCTCAGAGGTAAAGAGCACTGTTTGTTCTTCTAGAGATCCTGAATTTGATTCCCAAAAACAACATGGTGACTCACAACCATCTATACTGGATCTGATGCTGTCTTCTAGCATCCAGGCAGACAGATATAGCACTGATATACATTAAATTAATTAATTAATCTTTAAAATTTGCAAGTAAGTTTCACACATTAAATTACTTAAAATGATACATTCAAAAGATACTTATCACACTAGAGATTCATCTCAATGTCAAGCACCTGCCTAGCGTCTAGGATCCTAAATGATACCTGTAGTGTTGAAAAAAAAGTTTCCTATATCAATGAAGTAAACAAAAACCATGAAGACCCAGTACCATTATCACCTGGTTGATGCCGTTTTATGTGTGCATATTTTCATTTGTGTGTAGGGTCATGTGTGGGCATGCCTGCAGTATGTATAGATGTGCACATATGTACACATAGAGGCTTGAGGTTAATGTTGAGAACCATCTCCCATTGCTCTTCCACAGTATTCATTGAGTCGGGTACTCAGTCAAACCCAATATGACTAGTCTTGCTAGTCAGTCATCTTGATCTGGAGATCCGCTGCCTAAGCCTACCCATCCTGGAATGACTGTCATACTCACCTAGCATTGTTCACAGGTTCCTAAAGATCTGAGCTCTGGCCCTCATGTTCTGACAGCAAGAGCTTTTACTGCCTTGAGAACTCCTTAGCCCCATACTGTAGCCTGCACACAACAGATCTCCCTACATACACTATCCTGCTGTGTAAACCTTGCTCCATATAAGAAATTCCCCTGGCTTCTCAAGTAGTAAATTTTGCAGGCAAGATGTTTCTTCCCACTCCCACCCCCCATCCTCAGCAATGAGCTTAGCAAGCATAGCATTAGGCTAATAGCCCCATTTGGCCATAAGACTTGCCAAATCTGGAGATAGTGAGGAGAAAACTGTATCAAATATCTTTTATTTGCCTGCTGTAATTGTCATCTCTGAAGCTTACTGCCTTCATCTGCTAACCTAGGCCTAGTCCTAGAAGCTTCTAACCTCCATACAATCTCATCTAGGCCTAGAATGTTTTCAGCCTCTGAGACTTACTGTTGAAGAAGCTCACTCTTTCGGGCTGGCTGATTAAACTCAGCTTTTCTTATTCAGACTCTTCACCAAGCTGATTGATTCCATCTTCTCTCTCTCTCTCCCTCTCCCTCTCCCTCTCCCTCTCCCTCTCCCTCTCCCTCTTCCTCTTCCTCTCTCTCTCTCTCTCCCTCCCTCCCTCCCCCCTCTCTCTCCCCCCCAGCCCCTCTCTGCTGTGTGTGTGTATGTGTGTGTGTGTGCATGCTTTTCCTGAATTGCTCTGCTTGACCTCAAACTAACTCTGGCAATCAGATCTTATCTTCTGGCTCCTTCTCAGTCTCTGGCTTGTTCTGTCTTCACCTGTCTCTACCTTGTTCTCCAACCTGCCTCTATGAAACTTTCCCAATAAAACTGCCATCCTTTCTTTTTTCTCTGCACTGGCTCTCCCTTAAGTAACCTCTCTTTCCTCTCTATTCTTATGAAAGTTGGGCATGTCCTATTTTGTCAAATTTTTCTCTAATTCGTAACTTTGTCTGCCATTCAATAAGACATCACTTTCAAACATGGATGCTTCCTTCTACAAACTTTACCTTCATTGTTTGGAATTAAAGGTGTGTATTAAGGGTGTGTTTGTATTCAAGCCAAAGGGATTAAAGGTTGTCAGGAGCCATCATAGGACAAGCTAATAACTAGCAGGTGATCTTCCTGAGATTGATATAAATCCGCTTTGGATTAAATAATCCACGGCAGATTTGCTCCCACAGGTAAGGTCCAGGAGAAAATCATTTCAGGAAAGATTCCTCCTATTTATATGTTTTTCCTGTTATTAAACATATCTACAACCACTAGGTATAACCCCACCCTTTTGAGCAGATCTCTGCAGAACTATGAAAATGTACTGTCTTGTAGTGATGCTGAGATGCCAAAGCTTTTAAGTTCAGACTCCATTTCAGAGAACCATTTTAGAAGTTTGAACTCAGGTAGACTAACAGGCTGGTATCGTGTTAGTATCCAAGTTGCCCCCCAACAAAGTCTGAGCTTAGCTCTAGTCTCTAGGCTAATCCCCAGCAAAAGCAGAATTTCCAGGTTACACGTCCAACAAGACCAGTGTCTCCTGGTTATTCCCCCAATAAACCTGCACCCCAGGTTACAAGCCCACCCCTTGCCTAATGACCACAAATGCAGAGGAGAGCAGAAGTTAAGTTTATGATATGACTCCCAGCACCAGCCAATTATGTTAAAGGCCACAGGAGCTTTCCAATTAGATGCTTGCACACGTATTCCCTGCTTGCTGCTTACTATAAAGCCTTGCCCCATAGACATTTGGGGATTCCCCCATCACCAAAACCATCCTGCGTGACAGTAGGTGGTGTGTTGGAGGGGGCCAGAGCTTGCTGGGATAGAATAAAGACCCTGCTGTGAGTTGCATCAGATTGGCTCCGGTGTGTGTTTGGGGGGTTCACTAACTTTTCCCTGGCACAACAATGCTATATAGACAAATAAATGACCCCTTAATTCTTAATCATGATCTCATAAGAATTCCTAAAATTATATCAGTACTTATTAAGCTCTTTTACAATGGGACTGCTATTAGGTCCTTTCTGAAAATCAAAACAGCAATGAGAACTCTGCCAGTCTCCAAGTGATATCAGTTAATTGCTTCTACTACTCAGAGCACATTCCAAATAGTTGTAAAACCACTAACCAAAGGTTATAAAAAAGGAACTAATGATTTATTACAGGTGCTAGGACAGAAGATAAAATACTGACTGGGTTTATCTATACAAAACTTCACTAATAACTTAGTTATGTCTTTTAACTCTCCATGAACCTAAGGAGCTGTGACAGGTGATCAATGTCTGGCCAGATAATTACTCCTAGTGGATATGCATGTAAACATTCTCTGTTGTAAACTTCTTATTCGATTTATGATTTTAATTTATGTGTAAACTCGTGATGAACTTTTTACCATGTGATCATGTATTCTGAAAGATGTTTAGGTGCTGAAGACAAAGAGAAGAGAGCATCATCATCATTTTGATTTTCCCTTTTTTGGGGGAGGAGGGGGTTCAAGACAGGGTTTCTCTGTGTAGCCCTGACTATCCTGGAACTCACTCTGTACACCAGGCTGGCCTTGAACTCAGAAATCCACCTGCCTCGGCTTCCTAAGTACTAGGATTAAAGGTGTGCACCATCACAGCCCGGCTCCCCTTTTCTCAAAGACCTTTCATAGGGAACTTTCTACAACTTAGAAAGAAACACTGAATTCACATTTCAAAGTTTCCTTTTTTAATTCCTGTGACTTCAACTAGCAGGATGAAAGTGAGAGCTGCACAATTCCTGTGGAATTAGAATAAGGGCTCCTTTACTTATTTAATCTTCTGTTGTTTTAGGATGAGGTTAAATGCCAGAGACTTATAGTTTTGTCCTCCATATTTTAAATACTGGGAATAACTATGTGCCACAAAGCCCAGATGTTTCTTGATTTTTGTTGATTTCTCTGAACTAAGAATAATACCTGAAATACTTTGTCAAAAGTATTGGGGGGGGGGGTGGAAGATGGTTCAGCAATTAAGAAAACTTACTGCTCTTTCAGAGAACTTAAGTTCAGTTCCCAGCATCAACATCAAGTAGTTCACAACCACTTGTAATCCAGATCCCAGAGAACTCAACACTCTTTTCTGACTTTTGTGGATACAGAATTTATGCAACAAACATGCACTCAGACCTTGCACATACACATAAACGAATAGTAAATTCTTGAAGATGTTTCATTAAGTAGTACTTAAATATACTGTGGAATTTTTATAGACAGTATAATACTAGAAGTCTAGAGGTACAGCCAAAATTCTAGAAATGCTTCAGGAAATATTAATGTGATGTTAAGTTATAGTATTCAACTATTACTAGATGATTTAATAAAAGATACTTTAGGGAGCTGGAGAGATGGATCATTCACAAGTCAGTAAAGTGTTTGTTGAGCAAACATGAGGACGTGAACTCAGATTCCCAGCACCCCCATAAAAAAAACTGAGCATAGTGAAAAATATTCAAATACAAGCAGTGAGGAGGAAGGTGGGTGGACAGCTTGTTGAGTTGGATCTGTATGTCTCAGATCCAGTGAAAGACCATGTCAAAATGTAAGGTGGAGACTGAGGAAGACATCCAATGCTGACTGCTGGCCTCCATGTGCATGTATGTGCACACATGCATCAACACAGAGGAAACAGACAAACAGGGTATTGTAAGGGCCCTCATTATACATTTTCTTACATACTTTTGATTTGTTAGTATACCTTAATACTCACTATACAGAAAATTAAATAATATACCTAAAGAGATCAGAAATAAAACTCTGAAAAAATGAAAGAATATTGATCTTTTATGAACATCCTGTAATTAGAAATTGGAATCAAATCCTATAATTCACCTTTAATGGAAATGATGAAATGAGAAACGTTAAACATTGAAGGAAAGTGAGCTTTGGAGGGGGGACTCTAGCTTAAAAAATGACTGCTGTTACTACAATGAATGTTATTTTGACTATAATACATGTTATTTATAAAATTAAGAAGAAAGCTATAAAGAAAATTAATAGAAAAAAGTAACATTTCAAATAAAATATTGATTTCAAGAGAAAAGCTATTATACATCAAAGTGTTTTTTATTATGGGCAATAAACGGTATAACAAACATTTTAGTTTCTGTTTATTGAATCTTGAAATTTTGATATGTTTGGTAATAGAATGTTTGCCCAGCATGCATGAAAGACTTTGTTTTAGCTGTATGACCAAGAAAAGTAAATACAGATAGACAGACATTTAAAATTCTCTGTTTATTTGAACTACACATTAGTTCATCTTTTTGGAAAACAACCAGGTACAATTTCTCAAAAGGTAAAATAGCTTTTCACTTAACAGAATTATTTCTAGGATTCTTATTTATCTATATGGATATATACTACACATTCGAGTATATTCATAAGATATTATATTTATTATGAAAAACAACCTAAACTCCACTGGTAGGTAAATAATTTAATATATCATAGCAGCTATGGAAAAGAATGAGGCAGTTTATGGGTTGTAACTGACAAGAAATTCTTCCACATTAGAAAAGCATAAAATAAACATGTAATATGAATGCTTATGCATGTAATGAAAAAGTTCTAGAACTAACATGGGGTGGACATGAGAGGACTTTGGGTATTTTGCATTAACTGAAAATGTTAAGGTATGTATTAATTTTTACTTCATTAAAAGCAACACATGTGCCTGTGTATCCATCATTGGGACATTTTTATAGACTTAGAAAAGAAGGCTACACATTCTAATACTATAAAATGTAATAGTAATTAACCTGGGGGCAAGAGTACATTTATGAGTAATTCCAACTTTGTGTACTATTAACCTTTCATACACAATATGCTTACCAGTTTTGTAACGTTAGACTGTTGGAAATACTAAATTAAATTTTAAGTGAAAATAAATCAAGCTACCTTCCAAATATGTTGACTGGAAAAGCAAGGTGTGATTCGATGGCACATGGCATTCACACAAAGTGGTGACCACGCCCAGCCTTGCCCGTGATGACATACACTGTATACATGGCTTACAGAAACAAATCCTATAGAAACATACCAGGACACGCAGCAGGTTATCACTGTATCACCTGACAGTACAGTAAGGAAGCACCCAAGAGCTACACAAAAAGAGAAAAGATACTTTTCAAACTAAGTACATAGTTACATTCATACGGTTAGATAAAATTACGTCGGAAAAAGTACCAAGCTTTTAAGGGGAAAAAAAGCTACCACAAATAATACATAAAATGATTTAAACTCTAGGTTGCAAACATTTGGTTCATAGTGACTGTTTTTGTCCCTACTAATTTTGGCATCATATCCCTAGGTTAAAATAAATACTGAGTATTATTAGGCCCAAATAACTTAATAATCACTCATATCCCAACCAATAATAGCCATTTAGAAAGACTATTCGCATAAATATTTTTTAAAATATTCTTTATCACATGTGGGATCTGTGTGCCTGTTGGTCAACAGTACAACCTCTCCAGCCTTGGAATCCGAATGGACGCTATCCTTCATTACCTGTGCCACACTGATGTTTGTGGTCCTTGTTCTCTGTCACAACAACCATCAAGACCCAGCCCCCCTCCCAAAGACAAGGCTTCACCAAAAAGAAGATAGCAAATTCCCATACTGAAACTGTGAAGTACCTAGAACTAGTAATAGGCACAGGTGTAGAATACCATTGTATTTTCCCTTGAATAGACTGAGAAAAACCTGGAGCAGCGTGCAAGGTCTCCTGAGAGCCCCAGAGGCCCCAGTGTAGCTTGGGAATGGGACATCTTTCCTTGACACCTTCCTAGTTCTTCATTTGCCCTTACTTATGCTCATAAAGGTCTATCATATCGGAATAGTAGGAGCTTGCCACGAACTCTAACAACCCGAGTTCGATCCTCTGGCCCTGAGACGTGATAGATGGATGCACGTGACTAAGCTACCTCCAGCTCCTGATGCCGTCATGCCCCTGATACCACACCAAGATGGGCCATAGAATTTTGAGCCAAAACAAACCCGTCCTTCCTTAAGTTGCTTTTGTCAAATATGTTATCCCAGGAACATGTTATTAATACAATTAATAAACTTAAGAAAAATAAAATATGCTCCCCCATTTAATATCTCTATACGGATTTGTCAAGCTTACTCAGTCAACTAAGATTTTCTATTCAAGTTTAAAACTTCAGCCAGCCTGTGAAGGTTCTATGCCCCAGTGTAGGGGAATGCCAGGGCCAGTAAGCAGGAAGGGGTGGGATGGTGAGCGGGGGGAGGGGAAAGGAACAGGGGATTGTTTTAGTTTTTGGGTTTTTTTTTTTATTTTATTTTATTTATTTTTTGGAGGGGAACCTGGGAAAGGAGATATTGTAAATAAAGAAAACATCTAATAAAAAAAAAAACGGAGGAAAAAAAATATGGTAAACTGATATATAATAAAAGTTTAATCAGCCTTAAAAAAAAAAAAAGCTTCTTCTTTACAAAGAATTGGATGGAAATTTACAGATGTATTATGTACTACAGAGGGAGCTCCAGGGATCCTAAATGTCTCTAGACTCAGTCACTTCTATTAGAGACAGGTTTTGACAGTGTTGACTGCAGTTAGAGAAAGAGGGTTTGGAATCTAATAGAATCTGGTTTATTTCATTCTATAAAGTGTTTATGCTCCTCCCAAAATCCTGGGTGAAAATTGCTGAGTCTGGATATGGTGGTGTTGGACACTGAAAGTTTTTGAGACGTGAGATGGTTATGAGTCCAGAACTACATAGAATGGAGTTAACGCTCTTGCTGAGGAAATCCCTTCGCTGATCTTTTTCACATGTGAGGACACAGCAACCAGGCTCCATTGACAAACTAGGATGAGCTGCTCACGAGACACTGAAGTCGCTGACTCCTTCATTGTGAACCTTCCAGTCATATGAAGTAAAAAGGCTGACATTCTGCTGCATGAAAGCCACCCAGCCACGGTGGTTTTGCTGTAGCAGCCCAGATGGATCACATTGATTCTTAACTTTACCATTTCCTGTCTGGCCTTAAAGCTTTAAATCTCTCACTTTGCTCTCTGGGGTTTTATTTTCAATACTGGGATACTTCTACCGTATTGTTGTTCAGAACTAAATACGACTGCTAAGGAATTCAAGCAATTACCATGAGGATGCTTTTAGGTAGAAATTTTATATTTTTACTGTTATCGATTCTAGCATTTAATATAAAATTAATTAGTACTAAAAAAAAAAAAAAACTTCAGCCAGGTAGTGGTGGCGCACGCCTTTAATCCCAGCACTTGGGAGGCAAAGACAGGTGAATTTCTGAGTTCGAGGCCAGCCTGGTCTACAGAGTGAGTTCCAGGACAGCCAGGGCTATACAGAGAAACCCTGTCTTGAAAAACCAAAAAAAAAACAAAACAAAACAAAACAAAAAAACAAACAAAAAAACACTTCAAAATAAATATCTAATTATATAAATATGAATTTTTTAAAAAAATCACAGAAAAGAAAACATACTTATCTACAATTCCTAGTTACAATTCTTAAAAGCACTCTTTTAGGATTTAAAAAAAAAAAATTGATTCCTGTCCTGTTCATGGAAAATGGGTATTTTATTATTTGTAGGTAATACAGGAATGGACAGAGCTGTCCTGCCACCTTGTGGCCGAGTTGGGAACTGCTGCTTCAGCGCCAAAGCCTAGTTCAAGGTTTTGAAGGTTTTTTGGTTTCTTATCCTCTCCAGGTGGTCCGCCTCTAATTCCACCCCTCCAAATACAGGTCAAATACAACCAGCCTTCCCTGATTGCAGATGAAAACCACAAGTGAAATGCTCTACTCTAAATCCCTGCCATTTCCTGTGTTATAACTCAGGTTGATCTCTTCTACTAGGCTATGTATTTTGAGGAAGAGTGAATAACCACCTTCAGAGGTGTGCTAAAACCAGCACGCAAATGTCTACTCTTATCAGTAGTTTAAAATTTCAAGTCAGTCCTCAAACTGTAGCTTGAAATTAGGTGTATTTATACAGTGGAAATTAGACTGCTTTCCCAGCCAGCTGTGGTGACACAGAGCCGTGATCCTAGTAAGACTACAGAACAGCCTGGATTACCCAGAAAGACACCGTCCCCTCCCTACCTTGCCCTCCCCTTCCCCGTCACTCTCCCATGTATATAGTATATACACATATTTTTAAATTTAACTCCTCCATATCTATTTTCTCTACAATTATCACATGCTAGAGAGTGGAGGTGATATGGTGCACTGCACGAGACTGTCATAAGAATTCAATAACCAAAATAAAGGGCTTTGTTTAGTGGCTAGTGTATAGTTTGTGCCCAGTAAACATTAGGAGAATATTCTCGCACAATCCTATCATAATACCTTGTAGGTAGTATACCATACTAAATTCTCAACTATTAATATAAATAAAATCAAACTTTTCAATAGGATGTTTGAGATTTGTTAACACTGGCCATGGGTCACAGGTTGAAGTAGGCCGAACCTTTAAACCAGATCTAGCTAATCCAGACATTACCCCTTTGGCTGCGCTTGAGCACGCAGGCACACATGCACATACTCACACCTTGAAATTCCTGATTGTTCTCTCCCTCCTCCTCCTCCTCCTCCTCCTCCTCC
>NW_022196903.1:101306454-101318160 GCF_008632895.1 Mastomys coucha
TCTCTCTCTCTCTCTCTCCCTCCGTCCCTCCCTCCGTCCCTCCCTCCCTCCTGGTCCTTGCATTATATTCTAACATGCTTTCCTTTTCTCCTTTTAACCACTTCATTTCTTGCAAAATAAATAATGTATGCCTCATTCTGACCATAGAATGTCTGCCGTGAATAACAGATCACTCAGCTTCATGTTTAGTGAATAAACATTTTATATCTTTCCAAGGGGAGAAAATGAAGTCACTTTTTACCATTCCACTCACGGATCCCATGCTCTGGGAGCAGAAGGAAATGGCTTCTTTGTATTGACCTTTGGGGAAAAGACAAAATTAAGTTTCCAAGCACAAAGTTGAAAACTAAATTGCCATGAAGCCCAGACACTTTGCACAAAGCGAAGCAAGAAACGTCCCTGTCTATTACAGTTGCACAGCCCACATTTGCAAAGGCAGAGTCCACGTCTGGCTCTGACATCAGGAGGCTTTCTCTCTTCACCTTATACCAAAGGTCATGTGCATTCTCTGCTGCCTGGGCCTCCCTCTGGGCTTTCCGCTCACCTCTCTTCACCTGCATCACTCATCCCTAGCACCACACTGCTTCAGCTTCAAAGTGGCATCTGAGCGCTATGTGGAAAGCCCAGCCAGCAGCTTCGTTCAGTGGCTGAAAAACATGACTGAACACGAAAAAACACTAGTTGTGAAAACAGGCTTGGAATATAATTTACTCCAGATGGTTTGGAACGAAATTCGAATTGTTCAAATGTAAATGTATTCATCTAGCATAAATTGCCCTTACTTATCCATGATTAATTAGGACAGTGATGTTTTTTTTTTCTCCATGCAGAAAATAAAAGCAAGTATTGGCTTTTCTCAAACATGACCATTTTCCCTGTTCAATCCCCAGCACTGCACAGTAGCAATATGAATTTAAAATTTTAAAAGCATAGGCTGAAACAGACAATTGCCTTCAAGACGCTGGTCAAACACGAGGCGATTTCGCTTAATGGAATATCCTTCGACATTGACTGGCAGCCCTATACAAGAACCTACAGATAGTGCTGTGTGTCACAGGAAGAGGCAGCATCCAAGCAGAAGTAAGATGAGTGAGAAGTCGCACAGACACGGATGCACCTGGGTTCTATCTGATGATGTAATGTATGGAATGGGATTTACCTCAGGCTCCATTCCAAAGAACAATGTCAAACTTAATAATTTTCTTCTCTGCCAGCTGTCGCCACCACGTTGGCTTGCTCTGCACTTACGTGGCTTTTTGCCGTTTAATGTTTGAACGCCAGCACTGGAGCAGATGGCTGGTCTGAATGCCAGAGAAGTGGTAAAACTGGCTGTGTCACCTCCACAGGTACTGCCAGAGTATATGAAGGCAAAAGCTGAAGCCACAAAGGCCTACCAACTTGGGGTTCCAGAAGGCACGATCTGAACTTCTCGTCTAACTCAACAACTAAAAGTAGAAACTTTGGTTCTTTGAGGGGAGCATGTCTCTACTTCGCTAAGAGATTTTCTTTTTAAGTTCACGTACTTCATCTCCCATTGGAATAGCGTCCTGTGTCATCAACCGTGAGATTTTCTAGGCTCTGTATAAAAGCTAATTGTACTTTTAAGTTGAGCTTGTGGGTGAACTCCAAATCATGAAATGAAGCCTTCCAGAGCTAAAACTCCACTAAAGAAAGTGCTTGAAAAATAGATGACTGAAAAATAAAAAATACCTGTAAATTAAAATGTGTGGCTCAGTGGAAAAACAAGTTTTTCCAATTGAGGAGACTGAGGCTGAAATTAAACTAGAAAGAGAAGTGGAGGAGGCTTAGAGCCAAGAGAGGTGACAGATCATTCACAGGGCACAGGTGTGAGTGCAGCATACAGCTGAGTGAACAAATCAGGACTGGAATGACACTGAACATCTGCTTCTACTGTTGCAAAGAAGGTTCCGTTTCCCACACAAATAACCACCTCCTCCATTCAGAGACCCGGGGTGGGAAGAGCCAACATAGCCCAGAATTCTCCTTCTGCTTCTGTAAAAACAACAACAAAGGCTGAGCAGATGAAGACAATAAGACAAGAAGCCATTTTGATGACCATTCATAAATTGGTGGCTTTTTTTTCATCGTTTTTTACAATTCCCAAGAGAGACATAGTCAAATATGCAGTAGATTTATACTACTAAAGCCCTTTGATGTAGCTTACAGCAAATTACAGTAAAATCAGTTAAATGCCAAAATACAAACTCCTCTTTAGCTTAATGGATGATCGGCAGCTGTGAGGCTCCAGGCCTGTGGATATTCAGCAATGAGATCAAGTCTACCTTTGTGGCAGACTAATTAACCCCCACTATATTTTCAAAGCAGAGGGCACAGCCCTCTGGAAGGACATTTCTTAAGTACATAATACCATCCACTATGTAAATCACCATACTTTCAAGTAAGATTTTTTTTAAAAAAAAGTGTATACTTCTTAATTTCCTAACTTTGAATGCTTTGCCTTTTCTAAAGCAACCAGAAGCAAGACAACCTCTAAAGAAGGATGTAAAGATAGGGGCTTCCTCGGAATTTTCTGGCCAGCCAGTCTAGCCAAAATGGTTAGTTCCAAGGCCACGAACTAGAGTTGAGAGCAACAGAGAAACACACCTCAAGTGTACCCCTGGCCTCTGCTTACACCTGACCAGCCTTTACACCCTCACACATGTGTGCACACGCGTGTGCATGCGCACACACACACACACATCACAGACAATAAATTAATAAGTAAACAAAAAATAAATAACTCATGGCAAAAAAAAAAAAAAATGTAGCCTAACATCACAAAGAGAGCCCTGGGCACACAAAGAAACTTAAGTATCTTACATGTAATTTTAATTAAAGATAAAATTTCATACGGCTTTTTAAAAAAATCCTCGGTGTTATTATATATCCCTCCTTCCTCCTTCTCCTGCAGTACTGCCTTATCTGGGCCCTCTTCAGTTAAAACCGCCTCCCCCATTTTCCTGTGTCTCCCTTCATCCCACCTGTGTCCTGCCATGCCCCTCTCTAGTTCTTTCTTCCCCCTTTCCCCATCACAGTCCCTTTCTGCTTTCCTTACTTCTGTGGTTGCTCCAGATTATATATTCACAGCTGAAGATTCCAAGCAAAGATCCACCAATTAGGAAAAACATATAGCCCTTGTCTTTCTGGGCCTAGTTCCCCCTCTCAGTTTAATATTTTCCAGTTCCATCCACTTACCCACAAAGTTCATTATTTCATTCTTCTTTTCAGTTGACTAGGATTCCACATTTCCATTACCTATCAGTAAGTCAATGGAGGACATTTAGGCTGCATTCATTTGCTGGCTTTTGTGAAGAGAGCAACACACAATGGCTGAACGGATGTCTGTAGAGTAGGACGTGGAGACCGTTGGGCATACTCTGAGGAACGGTATAGCTGGGTCACTTGGTAGATTAATTTTTAACTTTTTGATTATTTTCCCCATTTGTTTCCAGAGTGCCTACACCAGTTTACAGTCCCATCAGCAGAGGATGAGAGTTCTTTTTTTCCTCACCTACTCTCTAACATTCATTATCAGTTGTTTTGTTCATCATAGCCATTCTGATAGAGGTGAGATGAGCTCTCAGTGTGATTTTTTTTGGGGGTGGGGGAGGATTTATACATTTCTTCACATTAACTTTTGTTTTGTTTTCTTTTTGTTAGATGTTTTCTTTATTTACAATATCTCCTTTTCCAGGTTCCCCTCCAAAAAAAAAGAAAAAAGAAAATGAAATAAAATAAAACAAAAAATTAAACAAACCCCTGATTTTCGTAAGGATGTTGAGCACTTTTTGAGACATTTCTTAGCCATTTTTATTTCTTCTTTTGAGAACTTTCTATTCAGATCCATAGTCCATTTCTAATTGGACCACTTATTTTCTCGACTCTTGTAGTCTTGAGTTCTTTATATATTCTGGATATTAATCCTCTATCAGATGTGTAACGGACAAAGATTCTGACCCACAAGGTGGGCTTCTTCTTCACTCACTTGATTGATTCTGGGCCTTTGATGCTTTATGAGATCCAGCTTGGGAATTGTTGACTTTGATTCCTAGGCTAATGGAGTCTATTCAGAAAGACCTTTCCCACACCCACATTTTATAGTATACTGCATATGATAGAGGCAGAGGGTGTTATATAAGGTGCCAAGGGGGAGAGAAGCAATCAGTAGTCCTACTGAGCTGTGGTGCTTATGATCCACAGCACTGTTGCCATATGACAAGAAGTCCCCGAGGGTACAATAGTAGCACTTATATCCTGACGGTAACCAGTAGCCATCTAATTGGACTTAAGGCCCACTTAACAGGAAGGGATTCATGCCTGGTACTATAAATATAGTCAACTCCCTGCAGCTAGTGAGGCTATGGAACCTATAAGAGGTGACACTTTCCCAAATCCGTATAATCTCTGACTCCGGTCTCAACACCAACTTTTATCTCTACAGAGTGCAGCTCTCGCCCTCATCAAAGAAGCACTTTTTACAGCAGACAGAGGCTATTACAGAAAGCCACAAGTGGTCAAAACGCCAGCCAGAGAACTGGCTACAGAGCGCCCACACCTCATAGATACATCTACAGTACAACCCTTCCAACCCAAGGCTCAGGGAACATGGCAAAAGACAACTAGAAAAAATTATAGGAGGCAGAAAACCAGGACATCTGCTATAATATTGCGTCTTCTATAAATGACAGGAAAGTTTCACCCAGGAAATATCTCAACCATATAGCTGCCTGAACAAGAACTGAATAATGACAAAAATCAGTTGACATGCCAAGGTGAATCGGATAAAGTTCATATGGGTCTACCCCTGGATAAAGAGCTACAGGCAGTTAACCAATTAATGATTGCTCTAATAGGGTGGCTTAGTCTTCCCTAGAGATGAGCCACCAACTGGTTATCTAATATCAAGTAGTCAACCCTAAAAATATATACATATAAGCAACACTCAATGCCTGAGCAGATTGCACTTGTATATTTATTAATTTATATATGTACATGTATATGTAACGATAATGATTAAAGAAAAAGAGGCCATAAAATGAAGAAGGAGTCGGGGAGAGCTGGGAGGAGTTACAGGAGAGGAGAGGGAAGGGAGGAAGCAATGTACCTGGAGTACACACACAGGATTTTTTTTTTTACAAAAAGCATAAGATTCTTGGTTCATAGAAAAATTACATTACTCATAATTATAATACCCAATGGATCAGCATGTGCCTGCTTGCCCAGGTCCCAATTGACAGAGAACCAGATGATATTTGCTCAGCGTATAGTTATGTAATAGGAAAGGTAGGGCACATTCAGAACACCTAAGCTTCACAAGGAGACAGCATATTCAGTGTGGTGATCAACAGACAGACCTACGATTTGCTCTAGAGGAATGCAACAGGCTTATCTTCCAAGACTCTGTGCTAGATGGTTTGAAACAGGAACGTGGTGCCTCTGCCTGCATAATATGCAAAAAGGAGTATCTCACTACATTAAAAAAATAGAAAGCTATTAGGTAATTAATATAATAAATATAACTACTACATAACTTGTATCAAACCTTAAACATTTATTTTAACATTTAATTGGTATAAAACAACCTATAATGTGAAAAAAAAAAAGAGAGATAAGCCCTAAGTTTTAGTACTCAGCACCACAAGAAACAGGTATATGATGCTTATAAACCTAGTTTATAAACCTCATAAAACTATCAGGTAGAGGCAAGAAGGGCAAGAAGTTCAAGACCAACCATGGCTGTATAGTGACTACCCAGAATCATGGGACCATATCTAAAATCAGGATGCTTACCATAAATGCATGTATTTATATGTGTATTATGTATGTATTATGTATGTATTATGGGGGCACCACAGTCTGACACTTAGAAAAGCCTTTGGATTAGGAATATGTGGAGAAACCATCTCCAAAGCCCTTCTCAATTGGTAAATAAATCAGTAAGTAGAGACCCTCCCACTTAGAGCAGTGGCGCGGACTTCAATACAGTACCACACTGAGCCATTGAAACTAAGCACTTCCTCAAAGAACGGAAGTCTTGAGAGACACTTCAGTCAAGTTAGTCTTAACTCTCAGGACTGCCCAGGAAGTGATTCCATTTGTGAGTATGGGATGTACGAGTGTGTATGACTTCAAACCACATGTGCTCAGGAATGTGTGTGCCTTTGTATGTGGCGAGTTTTTCTAGCATGACTATACATGTTTTCCTAGTAAGATCCCCATGCCTCTTACTCTTGGGAGGGCACCACTTTGGGAATTGCCTTGCTGCCAGTAATGAACCTTGACATTTACAAATGCCAGAACAGAAGCTGGGAAGTCACCAGAGTGGAAAACATGCTAAGGTTTTTTCTGGATAAGATTCCTGTAAGGGTTCCCCTCGCAGCATCTGTTTAAATCATCTTATAAGCACTCATAAATATGGGCTTATATGTTTGATGGATTTTTATATCGCTAGGACTAAATTGACACAAGGAGACCAAACTTTAATGAGCACCCATCTTTGCTTTGAAATCTATGTGGGGGAGTGACTGGCTTTACACTAGACCAGAAGATCCTATTCAGTATTGACAGGCCCTTTAGAAAAACAAGTTCTATTTGTATATCATAACGTCTAAGATATTATGAAAATGTTTACTATCTGGAACATGAAGTGAAAAATAAAAACACATAATCGTAAGTTCAAGCCACGCTTTTCAAGGTCAGGCTGTAAAAAGATCAAGTCCGTCCTCAGAGCCTTGATGTTTGAATTCACCTAATACTGAACGAAGTCATGTTTATCACAAGTGAAATGCATTGCTTTCTGATGATACTTCTGGTTAAATAAATTCATAATTTCCTGTTACCTCTCTACATTTATACCATACTATCTAGCATTCATCCCAAATATTACAGCTAATTTGCTCACTGCAATTAATCTTTATGTTTTTTGTTGTCTTATCAACAAAAGTAATGTATTTCATTAAGCCAAACTGAAAAGATAAAATGGGACAATATATAAGATAGTTTACTCTGTTGAAACATTTTATATCTTTCTATCCACCAGGGTACCAAAAACACCATCACGATTTTGTAAAATACAGTTCTCAAGTTATTTTAATTGCTTGCTGTATTTTTCTTTGAGACTCATAGGCCATACATTATAACATAAAATTTTAATTGCCAAAGACATGGTTTTCTGTCTAATTGATATTACTCTCTCTTTTTAATCTTCTTTTTGTTGCTATTGGGTTTTTTGGTTATTGTTTTATAATTGAGTTTTACATTGTAGCCCAGGTTAGCCTCAAACTTAGGGCTATCCTCCTGTCTTAAAAGACATCCGATCTTATTAACAAGAATCTTTGTCCTTACATTTGAGCCATCCTCTAAGAAGATGAAAAAAATCACAGACAACTCTCTGGCATACTGAAGGTACAGCTACAAGCCCTGTTCCCATGGGGAAAGGCATATGTGGCATCTCTGTTAGTGGCTGTGGCCCCTATCCTATAAATTACTTTGAGCCCGATGTCAAGTGTGGCCAGTGATTGTACTGTGAGCCTGAATACTTAGATGACTCTAAAAAAACTAAAACCCAAAGGTGGGTACTCCAATGACCATGCTATGGCTACAATGTAAAACCTAATTATAAAATTCTAGGGTCTCATTTCTTCCCTGGTCTATTAAAGTCATCTTTTTAAACTATGCTATTCTCTATATCCCCAATTGTTCTTACTATCTGCTAGAGTTTGAAGACAGGTTTCTAATTATTTTTACTGCTGCTTAAAACTAGAACTAAGTAAGAGGTAATAAAAATGAAAAAAATATGAGGATAGAACCAAGGCTTGCACAAACCTAACTCCTTATTAGGCAGGCCTAGGGGATAGGCGGGATGTAAGGACACTCTTCTGCTTCCTGGTTAGATGCTCTGTTAGATCACCAATAAAACAAAGCTTGCAGAGGAGTACTTTAGTTCCAGCCATTTTAAGCTTCAGGAGCCTATAAGACAGAAAGTAAAAGCATCATATATTCATAACTGAAGTAGAGAAGAAACTAAGGGCTGGAGGCTGCCATCCTAGGCCTTTATGTCTGAAACTCTATTGGCAGGGGAGGGTCATGCACCTGTCCTGGCTACGCCAAAGGCTGAAGGACGAGGATCCATTAAACCTACACACTGAGTACCAGCCTTGGCAAAATATCAAGATCCTATACCAAAATAATGATAACTTCTGGATCCTGGGTATCTATTTAATGTTTCTGTTGCTGCAACAAAACCCCATGACTAAAAGGCAAGTTATGGAAGAAAGGTTTTATTTGACTTACACTTCCATGTTGCTGTTTATCATGGAAGTCAGGACAGGAATTGAAACAGGGAAGGAACCTGGAGGCAGAACTGATGTAGAAGCCATGGAGAGGTACCAGTTACTGGCTTGCTTCCCATGGCTTGCTCAGCCTTCTTTTTTCTAGAACCCAGGACTACCAGCCCAGAGATAGCCACCCACAACTGGCTGAGTCCTCCCCGACTGATCACTAATTAAGAAACTGTCTTACAGCCAGATCTTATAGAGGCATTTTCTCAATTGCCGTTTCCTCCTTTCAGAAACTCTAGTTTGGGTTTCAGGTTGACACAAGACTAGCCAGCACACCAGGGAAGTTGAAAAAGGAAAGAAAAACAAAAGAAAGAAAGAAAGAAAGAAAGAAAGAAAGAGAGAAAGAAAGAAAGAAAGAAAGAAAGAGAGAGAGAGAGAGAGAGAAAGAAAGAAAAACCCATAGAGAATCCTGAATTATTCACACATTTTAGAGAGTAGGGCTAGGAGAATGAAAAAAAAAAGTCACTCTTAAATACACATTACAGTGGCTGAGGAGAATAGTCAGTGGATAAAGCATTTGCTGCTCAGGGTGAGGACCAGTGATCAAAGCCCAGGAACTAAAGTAAAAGACCAGCAGGTGTGACAGCTGCCTGCAATCCCAGGATGCCAGGAGCAGAGAAGGGTATTCTCATCTCCACCACCCAAGCTGGGTAGCTAGATTCGCCTGGAATCCAGAGCTCTGGGTTCAGCAAAGAACCTGGCCTCAACCAATAATGTGGTGATCAAGGAAACACCCAATGTCAGCTTTGTTCTTCCACATACAGCCTCACATATTGCACGTGTGTACACATATGCATATACACATATGCACACATGTACACACACACACACACACACACACAGACACACACTGCTTTGTACTACATTTCTACACTAGACCACAATAGAACAGACTATAAATCAAGATAGAGTCACTTGTCACCAAGCTGAAACTAACCTGTTTATCTAACCTTTTGCAGAAATAAATAATTAAAGAGATAACAGAGAAATATCCCAGGATAATAAAACTCCTCTGCTTTAATCTGAGCACACAAACATTACTCTGGCGCTAAGCAATCATTTATTTTCCTACTGTTCTGTATTCCTGCCCATGCCTTACAGGGATAGGGTAACTTTGAAAGGACCATTCTTCTTTTGTTGATTGCTTCTGCTTTTCCACCCCTTCTCTTCCTATACAGTCAACGTTATGGTCAGAAAATCAGAATGCTTATTCTATTTTACAGGATGAAATGTTGCCTTTTTCTAGAATTGAAAATAAAGCCAATTAAGAGATTTAGATGCAGTAGCTCATGTAAGTAGTCCTAATATTTAGGAGGATGGAGAGTTCAAGACCACACTGGGTTACATACTAATATCCTGTCTCAAAACAAATCTAACTAAATACACACACACACGTATACATTTATTTACACACACATACATTTGTAATTTTTTTCTCTAAAACACAAAGATGAAAAACCTAAGATCATGCATTTTGTAAAGCTCCTCCATTTGAATGGAACTGTAACAATTCCAGAAACTAGAGTAATTTGGTGACTTTCATAAATAACTCAGGAATATCCTACCTGCAAGCACATATTATGAGCTACTCATCAACTACTCCCTTCTTTCTCTGAAAGCTGTAAGAATAAATGCCTGCTCTGTCATGTAGGCCCTTTGTCTGTCTGCCTGTCACATCAATGTATCTTCCAATAAATCTCTTATAAGGACAATATATTTCAGTGTTCCCCTTTAGCCTCCAATCTTTCAGTTAACAAGACTGGATGCCCTATGGAACCCTGTTATCATAGAAAGCAGTGGAAATAGAAAATTAGAAGAGGAAGAGGAGGAGGAGGAGGAGGAAGAGGAGGAGGAGGAGATGGAGAAGATGGAGGAATAAGAAAAAGAAGCAAGACATGCAAAATGTTAACGTTTGGCAATGTTAACATTTTCCACCAGATACAGAAACTCTGGGGTGATCAGTGAGTGACTCTACTCACGACAGGTTTTTGTTCTGTTTTGTATGATGGGGCAAGGTGAGCTTACAAGGAGAGGACCCTATCAAAACAAATTCTGCTACCTGTCATCCAACTTCTCCACAGATTCTTGATCTTTATATACTCTGATCTGTATTTTCTCCCTCAGCTTACAGGCGATACATTTCTAAACACCTACTAAACCCTCAAAGACCTGAACAACCAATGCTTCTCAAGATTCCCCAGAAAAACTAAAACATTTCAAGTTCTCCAGATTTTGTACCTTTTGTGGTTCTGTAATTATCAGCATTGTATCTAGCTTGAGGGCAGTATCTCCCACACCTGCAGCCTATGGGGAGGGAAAACTACAACTCCCATGAGGAAGTGGGGCTGCAAATCCACGATTCCCAGCATCCTCCCGGAAGCCCAAGATGGTCAGGCTAGTGGGCGAAGTGAGGCCATAAATGTCTGCGGAAGCTGTGAAGAAGCTTTCTTTCGAGATAGCAGCATCTGAGGAGGAATCTGCCGCCCGGATAGATCAACAAGATGTAGCGTGCGGCCTGGAGAACTTGCCTGTGAGCGTGTGGCCTTTGGGGGCGGAGCCCAGGCCTAAACCATTCCAGGTAGAGGCGGGACTAAATGGCTGAAAGGGATGGGGGTGGTGCCTTTCCCTTTGGGGGCGGAGCTAGAGGGCTGATCACAGACCTTAGGGGCTGCTAGAGGGCAGTTCCTACTATCCCCGGAGGCGGGGCCAATGCCCTTCCTATGAGGGCGGAGCTAGAAAGCGGCACACAGATCTCAGGGGCGGTGCTAAAGGGCCTGTCTATTTCCCTACTCTCCCCAGGCAGGGCCCGCGCTGCTCTGGACTGGGTTGGAGGGCTGCCCTGTAGTCCCTTGCAGAACCGGACCTAAAGGGCTGTTCACAACTCTGGGGGGGATAGGGGCGAGAGGTAGGAAGGAAGTGTTGCACACTTCGCTGCAGAGCGGAACTCTAGGGCTACTCACTGCCCCAGGGGGCGCTAGAGCTCCTTTCCTAGAAGCCAAGATAGACACATAGCTCCCCCACGTGGTAGTAATTGTCAAATTGGCTGTAACAACAGGCTTCCCCCTCGCCCCCCGCCCTCTGATATTTTTTATTTTTTAAGTATTAGCACACGGGGTATCTAGTTTTACTATGGTGTTTTAAAAATGTTCATTAGCAAATGTTAATTATACATAATAATGAGTTTTGTGATGGCATTTTTTTCACACATGCACAGAATATGTTTTGATGATATGCACCACCACCACCCTTTCTGGTCCCTCTCCCAGTAATCCTTCATCTTCCTGGCTAGCGTCCCCTTTATCTTTCATCTCACTCTCGTGTGTGTGTGTGTGTGTGTGTGTGTGTG
>NW_022196903.1:101318170-101324445 GCF_008632895.1 Mastomys coucha
GTGTGTGTGTGTGTGTGTGTGTGTGTGTGTAGGAGACGGAGAAAGCCAATGAGTTTCATCAGAGTTGTTTACTGGAACTGCAATCTTATTGACATTTTGTTTTTTATTATTGATACTTTGAGATTCCCACTCAATGTATGTTTGTCATCCTTTTCCCCTCCCCCAACTCTTCACAGATCCTTGCCCACCTTGCAGTCTACTCAATTTCATGTTCTCTCTCTCTCTTTCTCTCTCTCTCTCTCTAGGGGTAAAAAAGCTGTTGGCCTGAAAGGAAAGTTCTTAAATGGACAGAATTTAATAATTTTCTATGAACCTGTAATAAGATCTTACCAAGGATTTTACCTTATACTGTCTGTAAAATGGTGATTCCCTAAGGTGTGTGTGTGTGTGTGTGTGTGTGTGTGTGTGTGTGTGTGTGTGGCAGAGGTGTGACTTTTCAGAATGAGTTTTTTCCCCTCTCTCTGGCTTGTACTCAGAACTTAGTGAGGGATCAGAACTAACCATCTCCCAGTCTGGTCTCAGCTGTCTGGCATGTAAGAAAGGCCTGGTTATGAATCTCAGCCCCTGGAGTCAAACTTAGCTGAGGTCTCCTCCATGCTGGGAGGTCTTGGGCACACAGAAATTAACTTCTTCAAATCCTCAGAAGCCCTAGAGTTTAAGTCCTAGTCCCTCACTTCACAGCTGCTTTGGGAATTACTGTTCCTAGTTCTCTGTAAGAACTCGATAAATGGCCATGACTGCTGCTACCTCAAAGCCCTACTCCAACCTCCAACCCCTCAGATCATGGCCTAAGTTGCTTATGGAATAGGGGAAGAACAAAGATCCTGGCAGAAGAACGCCCTTAGAGGATGACTTTAGCACCTTAGCTACTCCACAGAGCCTTGAGCTTGTTGTTTTCAAAGTGAAAATAATTTAAAATTGTATAGCTTTCCCCCATCCAATATGAGTACAAATTAGGGCTGCTCTTCCTTCCTTCTAGGGTTTGTGAGCAGAAAGTGAGGTAATAAATTCTATATGAGATTTTAAAAGACAAAGCAGGATTTTAATGTGTTAGCGTCCTCTCATCTATGATTCATGGCCAGCAACACACATCTGCATTTGCATTGACAGTTTACTAATAACACAAGTAGATAATACTCCATGTACCAGTGAGTACTTAAGGCTTGGTCAAGATCAAACATTCCAGGATGTCTGCTAAGACCACCTATGTTTTTTATTTTATTCATCAAACAGTCGAGTAACTATAATATACCAGGCACTGTATTAGGTGAGGCCTAATAAATATTGCTCCATTCTTAAGTAACTTCAATAAATACTCATTAAGAACTGAAAGTATACCAAGTGACGAGTTGGGATGCAGAGAATAAGAAAGCATGCTCCCTGCCCTCAAAGCACTAACAGTGTGATGATCCTACACTCGATTTTAGCTCTAATGAAATGTGTGTGTGTGTGTGTGGTGAACTCTGTAAAAAAAAATTTCAGTCTTAAATTATATTTTTCTTTGCCATCTTCTCTAAGGCCTATCTATAAAAAAAAAATGTTGGTCTAATGCAATCTCTTAAACTAGCCTGCTTATTTTATGTACAAAAATAACTAAGAATAACTTAATTAGCCAGCCACTTGCCTGTAATCTCAGCACTCTGGATATGGAAACAGGAGGATTGTGAATGTAAGGGCCAACCTAGGCTACATAGCAATACCCTGTCTCAAAAGCCAGTTGCTAGGAAGGTAGCTCAATGACAAAGTGCTTTCTGCTCAAGTTCTTGTGTTTGCTCACCTACAGCATCAAGAAGTTAAAAGATTCTATATAAGTATCTTCTTTAAAATCCATACAGTCACTAGTGTCCATGAACTCAGGGGATTTGATGTGCTAATCACAGTTTCCAAATTAAAATAAGTGCCAGTCTGTTTTTAAAAGGAGGGTGGAGGTGAGAAGAAGAGCCATATGATTGATTCTTAGGCCAGCCACTGAGGGCATCCATGAAAGTCTTGAGAGCAAAACTATTGGAAAAGAATATTCCTGGCATCATAAAACGAGATACTAAAGAAAGTAGAGGTCACTCGGCTAGGCAGACTTACTTTTGCCAAAGCGTGCACGGTGGCCCACGCCCGCTGAGCAAGCACACCAAGGCAGCAGGTCAATTAACGAAGTCTCACTCCATTGGTAACAGTTCAACCTCACAATCTGACCCGATTGGCTAGTTCCTAATGGGTGGGCAGGGGAAGGCTGCTACCGAGAGTTCCAAGAATCTCCACCATCCCAGGTGTGGCAAAAGGGATACATTTACATGAGTTTTACAACAGGGAGGACTTTATAGAATATTGGCATTTTGGGAGGCTAGCTATCTGATAGAAAAGACTGCTTCTCAAAAAAGATGATCCACATGCTTAAAGACAAGCCTCAAAGTTTCCCAGGCTGTGTAGTGGTACCAGTGATGTAGGATGTGTGTGTTACGGATAGTAGGGATGCAATGTAGAATTATACTTGTGCTACATACATGCTCCATCACTGTCTACACTCTCAGGTCACCTTCAGCTCATTTTCCCCATTGTATTCCACATACATAAAAGGAATCTTACAAAAAGTCAAACTAGCTTACTTATGCAAACCCTGGCTCACAGGCTCACACAACCATGAAGGCATGAAAACCTTAAGGCAAAAATCATTTTATGTCTGCTTTGCTCTGGGGCACCATATAAAGAGAAAAGGGCACATTGAAATGTTCAGATTAGAAGCCAGCACAGCCTCACATCCTTGGGGTTGAAAGCCAAGGAGAAAATAAACTAATTGGTTTTCTTGAGCCAAGTCAGGTCTAATCATTTGTCCGGTCCCTCAGATCAACTTCAAATGTTATTTTTAAGATCTCAGTTGGGTCTTGACCAGAATTATCTGGCTCACGGTCTCCTAATAGCTGCTAGAAGCAAAACTTACGACCCGAGAGGGCAAGTCCAAGGATTCTTGTAGCTGGGTTTTGAACACACCCAAAAAAGGAAGGAAGGACTTCCTTATGCATCCCTAGGATTCAGGAAACTTCCTTAAGGTGCATGCTCATGTTTAAAGTCCTAGGACTATACAAACTTGTAGTTGACTTGCTGGGGCTTCGATACATCGTGTTAATCAGAAGAGTCCCGACTTGCAGTTGAAGGTTATCAGGAGCTGTGGTGAAGCAACCAGAACAAACTGGATGTCTGCTGTGTGCCTATAGCTACAAATGAGAAGGACATTTCACAACACACCCCACAACTCATGCTTTTCCTTCAGACACATTGATCTGAAAGATGACACCTACCCATTTAACACAATTCAGCATTAAGGCCGGTTCATGCTAGCTGAGTTCAGAGAAGGATGAAATCGTCATGACCAAGGGGAGGCGAGATAGAGTGCTTATTTTTCAACATGCTATCTGCTGTTTCTACTTCAGCTTCCCAGACAATCACTACTTACAAATTCTTTCTCTCTTAAGTTTTTTGTGGTAAAAAAACATTGAAATCTCTACCCAGGCTGTGGTTTATCCAGCCTGTTTCCCCACTGATCATGTTGCATTCGTTTCTAACTCTTGCACATGATAGTGCCAGACTGGTAAAGTCCCGTTCTTGTCCTTCATGGTTTTCTGCTGAATCTGAATCCCACTATATGCATATGACCACGAGGGAGGCAGTGTCTGTTGGTAAATGAAGGAAGACTAGGCAAGGTCAGCTCTCATTCTCTCCACTCAGAATGACTTAAGTCACCAAGGTTAGAAAAGAATTCACAGACAGGGCTTTTGTTTAGATGTTTGCAGTTAAGGTTAACTCCACGACCTATTTTTTTTCACTACCTACTACAATGCCTGTTTAATTTTTCTTAAATTTACATGCCAGCCCCAATTGTAATTCTATAAATTCTCTCTTATTATTTTCCTTTGTCAGTGAGATAGATTGATTAGATAGGTAGTAAATGAAAGGTTTAAAAGCAACTGCCACACCCTCATTAGCATTCTCTCTAGGAGTTCTGAAAATCACCCCCCTTTAGAAAAAAAAAAAAGAAAGAAAATCACCCCCAATATAAGTATTTTCCCTATTGTAATTCTTCATCCAAAACTTGCCAAATCCTTTGCAAGAGTCACAGTGGTAATGTGAGCCTGGCTTTTTGTATGTGTCTCCAGAACAATCCATGTTCTGCACTGAGAAGCCCCATGGCTTGGCCCTGTGGAAGTTCCTGGCCACAGATGGGAGTTTTCCTGCCCAAACCACTGCATAGTTTATTCCAGTATCTTAATGTCTGTTGGAAACCTGATAGTTCCTTGTTCGTTTACATCTCTGACTACATTTTCTAGCTGATTCCTACCACCATTTCCAGCTTTTGCCCGACCTTTACTAGCCAGGACTCCCTCAAACTGGCTCAAGCAAAGGAGGGGGAAAATTGCCTCACATAATGGAAATGTCCAGAAGTGGCTACTGTAGGCCTGTCTGGACTAAGACTCTAACAATATCTAGTAATGTCTCATCACTGCACTCCCTGTTTGTAGGATAAAAGGTCCAAGCCCACTTGAGGGTTTCATAACCCACCAATCCCTGAGCTCGAAACTTACCAATCTCTGAACTCAAAGACCTACCAGTCCCCGAGCTTGAAATCCCACCAGTTCCCAAGCCTGAACATCCATCAATCCCTAAGCTCAAAATCCCTGCACTTGCCTTGAAATCCCACCAGTCCCCATCCTGGAGAACTCTACCCTACGAGAAGCACCCTATGTAGCCTGCCTTCTGCTCAGTTCCCTGTTGCTTCTCGCCAAGTAGAAATCTCTTGTGTGAGGTTTGTTGTGTGGTGTGCCTTCAGGCTCCCTACTGCTAAGGTACCTTTCCCTGCAGAGCTATGACACTTGTATAGGAGAAACCTTTCCCCTCAGGGCTGTAACACTTACACTGTCAAAACTTCTATGTCTTTCTCCAGTGCTTGGCTAAATAGGAGGTCTTGCTAAACCATAAACTTGATACTGAGCGTTCCAGGGAGGGGCCCTTCTACCTTCTTTGTATCAGTAACCCCAGATTTGTATTCCTTTGTCCTGGCTTAGGTGGTGTGTCTGTTCACAAACTAAATACTTCCCAGTTCTCTTTAGTTGTTCTTGTTCTCAGGGTTATTGGTTTTGAGATGGGATCTCTTATAGCCTAGGTTAATCAGAAACTGAGGCCAAGGACGCGACACTGAATTCTAGAGACAGCAAACCTTTGTGCCTCCCCTGGGGTTCATGTGGTACTGGAGATAGAACCCATGGCCTGCTTTATGCTAAGTTAACACTCTACCAACTGAGCTGCACCCCCAATCCAGAAACAAACCCTTGAAAATAGTTAGTGATATTCTATTTAGTCTGGTCAGCTTCTGGAACCATCTGGAACCCTCATCAAACAAGAGGAGTCAAGAAAGGAGAGACTTCTGGGAGGAGTAGGGTGAAAGCAAGTATGCTATGATCAAAGCCCTGGTCTGTCCTTGGTGTCCTGTAGGCACAAGCAGCCTCCAGGTGTAAGAATCCTTGTGGATAAATTTAGTCCACAGGTTTGTATCAGGAAGGTAAGACATTGGAAAGTGTTACAAGCTGGATCTATTCCAATTAAGATCAAGTGGCTCCTCCCAGTTTGTAGCTGACTTCCCAGCATCACAGCTTAACAGTTTCTGAACTGTTTGAATAAAATGTCTGATCACTGACCTCAAATTATCTCTGAAAAGATGAAATACTTTTCCATTATAAAGTTAAATCTCTGAAAAGATGGATAATCACCTAACAATATATTAAATGAGGCATGGTTTTTAAAAGGTTTGGGGGTTTGGGTTTTAGTTTTGATGATCGGAAAGCTTCAACCTAGAGTTTTTTGTATGCTAGGCAAACTCTACTACTGAATTACCTCCCTACCTCAAAAGGTCCTTCTTCATTATAGTTATTTTTTAAATCAGTAAGATACTTTTCTTAGTATTTTTAATAGCATTTCTTGGAGAAGAAAATGAAAAAATATGATGATTAAAGGTTAATAATGTATATTCATCACTGGTATTAGCATCAATGATTACATCTACTTAAACATGTATACTTATTTATTCTGGATTGGTAAAATTGCTCAGTAAGTAGAGACACTCGCTGCCAAACTGGAACATTACCTAGCAGTCTGTATTGTCTTTTGAAAGATACCTGAAGCTCATGTGGAATCTACTGCCATTTGTAACCCAAGTATAAAGAATTTCAAATTGTCAGAGAACTTTATCTCTCTCTCACTCTCTCTTTCTCTCTCTTTCTCTCTCTCTCTCT
>NW_022196903.1:101324455-101327718 GCF_008632895.1 Mastomys coucha
CTCTCTCTCTCTCTCTCTCTCTCTCTCTCTCTGTGTCTTTTATGGCTTAAACACAGCACATCCCTTGCACATGGTAGGAAAATATATTAAAAAATGTTTCATAGTAAACTATGAACTAGGGATGTAGCTCAGCAGTGCGAGACCCTAGGTGCAATCTTTAGAAAAATGAGTAAAATATAACAAAATAGTCTTGAAAATGCTTTCTTTAGATTTCTAGGTAGAAATAAACAGCTAATTCTTAGGAACAAAAAAAGAAAGATACTATTCTGGTTAGAAAACTACAGGAAGTAAGACTTGATTTTAAAAGGAATCATCTGTGTTGGAGAAAAAAATCATTTTGTAGTTCAGTGACTTAATACTGTACTTTAAAAGGATGTGCGCCTTGAGGAACAAATCAGTTTAAAAATATTCTTCATGAAAGGTTTCACAAGATCATAAAATCTTCATTTTACAGCTGCTTCTTAAAAACGCCCCAATAACCATTTACATTTCAGCGCTGAATTGTTAGAAAGCCAAAAGTGAGTTCTGAGTAAGACAGCACTCCTGCATTTGATGGACAGGAGCATCTCTTTCATTCCTGTAGGACATCCCTGCTCAGCTAAAGTGGTAAGACACAATGCAAGAGGAAGCTCTTGAACTCCCCACCCCCAATCACTGTCTAAGCAGAAGGCTGGCCTGCCCCCCACCCCAGACTCCCACTCTTCACCTTCTTAATCTTTCACCAGGAATGCCAATCCTCCCCCAGTTCTGTGCTTTTTAAAGTGTAGGCTTCTGCACTTAACAGCACAGCTCCACCAAGCCTCCACAGGAAGTGTCACTACATGCTGTTCAGTGTTTTTCTAAAGACTGGCCAGGAGACATCCTGTTAACATCCTGTTAACCGAGATGGGCAATTCCAAGATTCCTCAGGATCCTATAACATCCTTACCCCCAAATGAAAAGCCAAGCAGTTGGTGCCTTGCAGAACCACTCTTAATCCAACTCTGTTGACACATTGGCATGCCACTTTACTAAGGGTCCGAAGAATCAGTCCCCATAAACTGCTTCCTGCAGAGGAATGGTTCAGAAGGACACCGGTGAAATTTCTGTCTTGTGTTTGTCCTAGGAAAGTCAGTGTTGCTTCTGATGGTGACTTTGTCCCTTACAGTTAAAGACTTGCATCTTTGAACTAACTGCTTCCAGGTAAAGGCAAGCATCCGGGCTCTTTCTGCTGCACACTTTCTGTGTCTTAGCTCACTGGACGGGTTGATTGCACCTGGGTTAGTCAGCTTTCTGCTCTTGTAACAAAACGCCCCCGAGTATTAGCTTAAAAAACTGAAAGGTTGTTGGGCACGATGGCTCACTTCTATAATCCAAGTGCGTTAGAGGCTGAGGATGGAAGGATTAACAGAAGTTTCAGGGCAGCTGAATGTTGTCTTACCCCACCAGCACATTCCTCACCTGCTCTCTACCTTCTCTTTAAGCCAGGGTCTCTTACTGAAACTCACTGATAGGCTATGCTGGCTAGCCCCGGAGTCCTGGGGCTCCTGCTGGCTCCACATCTCCAGTGCTAGAATGACAGGTGCATCCTGCCACACCAGATTCATTTTTACATGTCTGCTGGGGAATCAGAACCAGGTCCCTGCGCTTATATGGCAAGAGTCTACCAACTGAGCTATCTCCCCACCCCTGAGAGACATAGCTTCAGGGTTTAAAATTATGCTTCTTAACAGCTGTAAGGAAATAATTATAGAAGCAGGCTTTCCAAGAGGTTTTACATTTGAGACTTTAATCTCTATATTTTATAAATGTAATGTTTTGAAAATTCAGGTACATTCAAAACACCAAGAAATGTTTCCAAATTGTCCCTTTGTCATTTAATAAGTATAGAATTTCTATACATGTATCTGATACATCTGTAATTTATATATTGATACCTATTTAACACATTGCATCTTATAATTATTTCTGTGATTGATTTAACATTTATGACCAGATTACTCATAATGAACATATGTATGTACATACATTATCAGATAAAGCTAAAAAGAGTAATAAGCTAGGATAAAATGTTGAATTTCATACAGACAGCAAATTCGGTAGTTTTTGGTCAAAGTGCTTGAGAATAAACGGTTATGAGTGCTCAGCCCCAAACGGAACACTTCATCAATCCTCCCACCCGTGCCAAGGCTCAGGGAACAGCACAGAGAGGAGGCGGGGAAGGCGGTAGAGCTGGAGGATGGGAGGAACTCGCGGAAATGCAGTCCTGTGCACATCACGTGGCTGCTGCACTCAGGAACTCACAGCTGGTGCGGTTACCTGTGAAGACTTAGACAAGATCAAACCAACTAACCAGCATGGATGGGGAGGTGACTCATGCGGTGCCTCCCCTAACTTCGGCGCTCTTGGCAGATAACAGCCGCTGAAAGAAGGAAAACCATTCCTTGGGGTGTGGCTACTGACACATTGCCCGTGGTCCAGGGGACAGCCCCACATCATGCACATGTGGGCAGCACTAAATGAACTTAGTAAGCTATTTAAAAAGAAAAATAGAGGGTGTGAAGATGGGAGGCAGGGATGTGGGGTGGAGTAGGGCTCTATGATCCTATTCCATCATAAACATATATGCAGTTCTCAAAGAAGAAAAAATAAAATTTTAGTGCCCGATACTCAGGACTATGAGGGAAACAAAACAAGCTTCAAAGATTACAATTCCTGATTATAGAAAAAAGAAATCCTATTGTTATTTTTATTCCTGTAAGACCACAAAACTTTGAATTTTGGAAGGGAATTTATGGGCCTGGAGAGAGGTCTCAGGGGTTCAGAGACCTTGCTGTGTCTGCAGAGGACCCAAGTTTAGTTTCCAGCACTCTTGTTGGGCAGCTTATAACCTCCTGTGACTTCAGGATCAAGTGGCCTCTTCCGATCTCCATGGGTACCTGCACTCATGTAACATAGACAGGCACACACATTCACATAAGAAAAAATCAAAATAAATCTTTAAAACCTAATTTCTGTAAGTAGGAAAGGATGTTCTAGGGTAATGTTTCAGTGTGTTGTGTTCCTGCAGGCTTGTCTTATCATATTTTATATATGCTGGAATTTGAAAGCATCCCCATTAATAGCTGTGTATACATTACATCCATATGAAATACATGAATTCCACTCTAACCAGTGTTACTAATTTTTTCAGTATACTCCTGACCATGTCGCTGGGCCTGGAGCAGACATTGACCCCACACAAATAACCTTCCCTGGATGTGCTTGCATCGAAACTCCATGTG
>NW_022196903.1:101327729-101328034 GCF_008632895.1 Mastomys coucha
CCTGGAGCAGACATTGACCCCACACAAATAACCTTCCCTGGATGTGCTTGCATCGAAACTCCATGTGTCCCTAGCACTTGTTCCTGTCTTCGCCATGAGAATAACTATGATGACAATTTATGCCTTAGGGATGTGGGATCAGAAGCAAAATATGCCAAGCCAGTTTTTGAATGCAATGTTCTGTGCCAGTGTGGCGGGCACTGCAGAAACAGGGTGGTCCAGAGTGGCCTACAGTTCCTTCTCCAGGTGTTCCAGACAGAAAAAAAAGGCTGGGGACTTCGGACCTTGGAATCTATACCCAAGGG
>NW_022196903.1:101328146-101328933 GCF_008632895.1 Mastomys coucha
TCAGAGAGCACATTTATAATGGACGGGTCATGGAAACATTTGTCGACCCTACCTACATAGGAAATATTGGGAGATTCCTCAATCATTCTTGTGAACCAAATCTGTTGATGATTCCTGTCCGAATTGACTCAATGGTACCAAGGCTGGCACTTTTTGCAGCCAAAGATATTTCACCAGGAGAAGAACTCTCTTATGACTATTCAGGAAGATTCCTTAATCAAATAAGCAGTACAGACAAAGAAAGGATAGATTGTAGACAACCAAGAAAGCCTTGCTACTGTGGTGCCCAGGCATGCACCACTTTCCTGCCCTATGACAGTTCACTGTATGGCCCCTTAGAAAATCCAGGCACAAGTTAGGAAAGGAGGTCCTACCTGCCAGCCCCTTTGTGGACAGAAATCAGAGGGAGCCAAGCATTAAGTGATTAAATTCCATCTGGGTTCGTCTCCTGCAAGCAACCTACTCTCGAGGGAAGGCTACCTCGTAGGTTGTGCATCTTGCTCATCCCTGTAAGACAAGGGGTTGCCCAGCCCTGCCTCTGCCAGGTTCCCTGGATTCAACTCAGCAATATGGCCCAGACTGGAGAATGTCCAACAATACACTTTCTCCCAGAATACTTGCATTTGTAGCTAAATGTGGGTAAGTGGATATCAGGATACAAGCGAAAAGGATGAATCCTTGGATGGCAACCTTGTATTTCTTCTTTGAAACCAGAAATCATACTTGGTGGCTGGAGTTGGAACAGCCATCCTAAAGCCAGTATGACCCTGGCAAAGGGTTATTCAGA
>NW_022196903.1:101328944-101330387 GCF_008632895.1 Mastomys coucha
TACTTGGTGGCTGGAGTTGGAACAGCCATCCTAAAGCCAGTATGACCCTGGCAAAGGGTTATTCAGAGCAAATCAACAAGATATCTGGTACTGGAGAAGATACTGCTAATCCTGACTTGATGCCTCTATCCTTGTAGATGAGGAGCCTGCAAATGTTAAGCCACTGTTCCCTCACATTTGAGCAAACCTTATGTATGATTCAGCAAGACCTCAGCCTCAATTTTCAGCTAGTTTTGCCCGCAATAAAGCTGTTTGTCTTCTATCTGTTTGACTCCCAATCTTATTACTTGTTTGTTTCTGGTTGTTAAGTTTATCTGCTAAAATTTAATAATCACTGGCAAGAATGAAGCACAACCAATGATTTCCATTTCTAATCAGGTCAAAAGAGGAAGCTTATTGTAAAGGTTTTGCTATACTCTTGATTGTACCACAGAGCTTAGGTTTCAAAACCTCAGGCAGCCACACTCCTTCATTTATTAGCAGCATAAGAATAACCCTGTCAACACCATAGAAGCAGGTGGGCATTTCATAACTCCATTTAAACTTGTGGAGCGACAAAGGCTTCTAACTGCCCTTGTTAAAAGAAGGGTAATAGAAAAACATAGTCAACTGAAGTCTGGAGAATAAAGCTCAATAGCGGAGCACCTGCCTAGCATGCAGAAGCTCCAGATTCCAGCATGTATACCACAAGGTGAATGAATAAGCAGACAGCTCTTTGAAATATCAGGTTCACTCTATGTATATTTTGTGGACATTAAATCCCTTAAAAGGCAATTATTCAGTCATTGTAGCCACCAGCAGCCACAGGTTACTGGGTTCCTGAAAGAAAAGCTGGGGATAGATGGGAAGGATGGTGAGCCAAGACAAAGGCTCAATGTTTAATTCTTTTTGTTTGTCTGTTTGTTTTGTTTTTTGAGACAGGGTTTCTCTGTATAGCCCTGGCTGTCATGGAACTCACTCTGTAGACCAGGCTGGCCTCGAACTCAGAAATCCACCTGCCTCTGCCTCCCAAGTGCTGGGATTAAAGGTGTGCCCCACCACGGCCTGGCTCAATGTTTAATTCTTAAGTCTGAATTTAAAGCGGGGGAAACCCATCCCCACCTTTGCTAGGATCTAGTCAGGAAGACAAGCTCAGCCGCTAAGCAGATAGTGGCTTCTTGCAGGAAGCTGCAGATGTGGCAGGACAATAGACTTCACCTAGGTCAGAAGATGCCACCCGCGGGGCTAGCCAACTGTGGCAAACAAGGTCTGATTTTAGCCCACTCAAGGCTGGGGCAAGGCCACAAGTCATGTATATTATTACTAAAAAGAAATCGATTTCTGTAGTACATATAAGCCATACTACAAGGAGGCTTTGTACTTTAAAAAGAGATTTATAAACACTTATCAGTGAGTGCATACCGTGTTTGTTCTTTTGTGATTGGGTTACCTCACTCAGGATGA
>NW_022196903.1:101331995-101333778 GCF_008632895.1 Mastomys coucha
GTTTTTTGGAGGGGAAACTGGGAATGGAGAAATTTACATGTAAATAAAGAAAATATCAAAAAAAAAGAGATTTATATTCTTTATAACATCCTATTCCAGTGTAATAACTGTTAGTTGTCCATTAGAAAAAAAGAGAAATGTATGCAAATTGTCTCAGGAAAGGTATTGTAAGTATATCAGAATTTGTGTTCTCACAGCTTCAGAAATTATTCCCTGCAAACAAGATAGCAGGTTGTACATAAAATGTTCCTAGTAGCAAGAGTACAATGTCAAAATTAGTCTCTAAACTAATTATTTCTCCCTACCAATCTTTCCCATACTTTGATTTCTGGGGTCATGGGGAGTCATCTTATTTTTCATAAGTCAGCTTGTATCTCTTACTCCAAAATGGCTCTTTTTTGTTATACTGTTACTAGAGGACCTAAGCTACATAAGAAGCAAAAAGGAAGTCTTTTGGGGGGAATGTTTGGCTCACTATCTGGTTAAGCTATCCTTTTTACTGCACGCTCCTGAACATCTCCACCTTGACTCCAGGATACTCACAAAGGACAGTCTCATTAGACACATCGGCACCCAGCCACAGGGAAAACTGAATGCAAGAAACTTGAGATGTGCGTGTGTGCGTGTGTGTGTGTGTGTGTGTGTGTGTGTGTGTGTGTGTGTGTGTGTGTGTCCTTTGTCTTGTTACTTCCTATTGCTCTGATAAAACAGCATGACCAAGGCAACTTATAAAAGAAAGTTGGGCTTGTGGTTCCAATGAGAGTCCATGATGTCAAAGGTGTAGCAGCAGGAACAGCAGAGAGCTCACATCTTGATCCACAAGTACCAGGCAGAGAAAACAAACTGAGAATAGTACATGTCTTTGGAGCCTCAACACCCACCCTCAGTGACATACCTCCTCCAACAAGGTCATACCTCCTGGTCCTTCCCTAACAGCTCCAGCAACCGGAAGCCAAGTATTTAAAGGTATGAGCCCATTGAGGTCATTCTCAACTTAAACTGCCACAGACTCATGAACTTTCATACTCTTAAATAAAACAAACTCCTGAAAACCATAGTCCTAAGGTTAAAGCTGAAGTTTATCCTAAGTGACAAGTTAACTATTTTGCATTGTTTCCTTAATGCTACCATGGGAACTGCAAAGATGAAAGCACTGGCTGCTCTTGCAAAAGACCTAGGTTCTGTTCCCAGAACACACATTGCAGCTCACAACCATTTGGAACTCCAGTTGCAGGGGATTTGATGCCCCGTCTGGCTTCCCTGGGCACAAGCAACCCCAGGTATGTGTAGTAAACATACATGCATGTAAAATGAAATTAAATGTAAAAATGAAATGAAAAAGTTTGATACTTACACTTCTCAGAGAAAAAATATTTAAAACTATTTAAAAGACTTAAAAATCCTGATTTTCAAAAATATGTTTATATGACTCGCATGGTATGATAAAGATAGCATTTCACGTCTGTGATCTTCCTAGGTCCCATCACCTTACTCTGGTCATGAGGTGGGGAAAATAAGATAAATGCAATAAAGATGCATTCTACAAAAGCTTTGACCATAACTCCTCAGTAACTGCCAAGGTCATCAAAGACAAGGAAAGTCAGAGCAGGAGAAATGGCTCAGGAGTTAAAAAGCACTGGCCATTCTTCCAAAAGACCTGGGTTCGATTCCAGCACCCATCTGAACTCCAGTTCCAGAGTATACAGTACCCTCTTTTGGCCCCCTTCAGCACTGCACAAATGCAGTACATTTACATGCAGGCAAAACACACTCTTGGATAACA
>NW_022196903.1:101333788-101349151 GCF_008632895.1 Mastomys coucha
AAAAAAAGTAAGTCAGAAACAGCCACAGCCAAGAGGAGACAGAGGAGAGAGGACATCTAGATATGACGTGATATCCTGGAGCAGATGACCAGGTAAAACTACTGTGTCAACTCCAGACTTCACTTAAGAGTGATGTATCAGTGTTGAAACAAATGCAGCATGTGAAGATGGGATGTAAGGTAAATGTGCTATACCGATAGTTGATGGCTCTGGGTGCCAGGACTCAGTTCTCAAGTTTTTCCATAAATCTGAAACTGTTCCATAATAGCCTACTACAAAAGTAAATGCAAACAATTTGAAAGAATAGGTAGATAGATAGATAGATAGATAGACAGACAGACAGACAGACAGACAGACAGACAGACAGACAGACAGGTAGGTAGGTAGATAGAGATATAGATATAGGTATAGATATAGGTATAGATATAGATATACATGCACACATATATTATATATATTCATGCATGCATACATACACAGCAAGGAAGAGAATGAAAATAATGCTTACTTAAGGTCATTAGTAACTGGAGATATACAAATCAAAGCCACAGATACCACTGCAGATTCTCTATGACAGCTAAAGTCAGAATGACCGTGATAAAATGAGCGAGATAGTGGAACATCATATATGATTAGTGGGGGTTATAAAAGTATACAAGTATTTTCCGAGGCAGTTTAGCATTTCCTTAATGTAACTAGGTAGAACCCCAAGAAACCTCAAAGTTGGGACAGATTAGTGGTTGCTAAAGGCTGGACACAGGCAGCATTGGGGGAATGTGATAAGGATTCTTGGCCATCAACTTGACTATATCTATATTTTACTTAAACTCTAATGTTTGGGCACAACTGTGAGGGATTGTTTATTAATCAAACCTCTTAATTTATTTATGGATTTAATTATAATATTTAACTTTGAAGAAACCGTTCTTCAGAATTCCAGCACGTACTACAGACCACCTAAGACATCCAGCCTTCTAAACTAAACAATACTGGATTCTTCCTTCCATTGGTAGACATCTGTTGTTGGACAAGAGGGAGCACATCTGTAAGCCATTCTAACAAATCCCCTTTATGTAGGTGGATGATAGACAGACAACAGACAGCTAGATAATGGACAGGTTCTTTCTATAAGTTCTGTGCTTCTAGAGAACCCTGACAAAAACAGGGACACTGAATGCTAGAGATACATTAGCACGTTTGGGAAAGGTAATAAAATATTCCAGAGTTAGTCAGGACTGTTGTGTAATTTGTTATGCTTTTTTAAAGGGGAGAATTTTCGGAACTATAACTCCACTAAGCTTCCGTCAGAAAAATAGGGAAGAAGAGGAGAGGAAAGTGGAGGAACCTGAAACTTGAAACCTGAAACCCTGATCCAAGTCAGGGATAATATCCTTAGGCCCTAGAAAAAGGCTTTGTCTACTTGCTTGCAGTTGGTTTGTCTGTCTGTCTTTGTTTAGATTTGTTTATTTTCTGTAGAGTGTTTTGTTTACATGTATGTCTGTGCAGCGCTGTGTATACATAGTGACCAAGGAGGTCAGAAGAGGGCACTGGATCTCCTGATACTGGAGTCACAGATGTTCATGAGCCACGATGTTGATGCTGAGACTCGAATCTGGATCCTCTGCAAGATCAAGAGCTTATAGCCCACTTTCAGCCATCCCCCCAAGTTCCTTTTTTTTTTTTTTGCGGAATAAGACCCAACTTTGCCTAAAGTCGTAAGATGCTTGTGGCTAGAGCCATTATCACCACTGTAGATGGATGCTGCTCTGGGATGCAGGAGGACTGGGAACTGCAAAAGTGTTTGGGTTGGAAAGAAGAGAATCAAGTTCATTAACACACCAAATCCTTCCCTTCGGCACAAAAACCACTGATTCTTCAACAGCAGTATATTGTTTCCCTAGACTGTGTTTCTCTTCCTGTTCTCATGTAGAGGTCAAGAGGTGTTCGCAAACCACACAATATTTACTATGGCTGCCTAGAAAAAGATTTTTTCAAACTATTTTGTTCATGTTACTTTACATTTGTTTATGTGTGATTTTAAGTTTTATATTGGTTCTTGTCAGTATCATATTTAAGAGATGGTGAAAATGGCCCCAAAAGTAATGTTTATATGGTTAAATCATCTTTCTTCTGTAGTAATTATAATTTATTGTATATGACCCTACTATATATGAGCATGATAAATAAAATTCATGGTTTGTTTTCAATGCCAGCTCAGCAGAATGAAGCTCTGATTTTTAAACACTTACACAGAATGACAATGACTCAGAGGTTTCTCTTATTTGATGTTAACAGAACAACTATATGAAAATATTATTTGTTATAACACAATTTATGGTTTAACTGAAAGATGAGAAAAACGAATTAACAGAAACTACATCATAATTTATGAACCCAAGAAGGTCATTATTTTATTACCCATTCAAATATCACCACCTCAGTGAATGCCAAGGCATGTGCAAAGAGGATGGAATTTAGAAACATTCAGTGTTTCTGCCAGCTTTTACTCACATTCCGACCAGCCTTGTATGCGGTTTTGCTCATCTGGTTATGAGGATACTTTCATCCACAGTTCTCCCACAAGCTGTCCTGGCCTGGATGCTTATAAAGGAGACGAGGGGGTAACTTCCCTGGCAAGGCTAATAAAGTTCCCAAACTATCAAAGTAAGCCCTAGAGACCCTCCCTCCTTGCCACCTTACCCCTCATTCTTTCTGGCCGAGGACCCCTCCATCCCCGGCCACCAGCTTTGCATTCCTCCTATCTCTTCCCACAAGAATCCCTCTGTCTTCAACATTCAGCATCTTATCATCGTTTAAGATGGTGGACAGATTTCTAGCTTTACAGCAGGTCACTAAAAAGCTCTTTCTTTTACCTTTAGCCTTGATAACAGTATTTTCTTCTAGAGGATGTTTACGGGACCAGATTGTTTTCTGGTGATCTTTTCAGATACTGTAATTTCTTGCTCTCTGTTCCTTATGCTTATTTTTTACATGACTACTAGACACCTAAAAATAACAAGACAGCTAGTAATGTAGTCTACTCCACCATTTCTCCACCCCTTCCTCCTTCCCTCTCTTTCCTTCCACCATTTCATTCCAAGTCTTGTTTCCGTCTGATACCGCCCAATTGTGCATCACTTCCATCAGTCTGGAGTCACCTTGTCAACATCTTTATCAGCCACATACCCAGCCTTATGACACACCACCATAGTTAAATGGGGAAATACAAATGACCTGATCTACCCTGTATCCATCTGGGTTATGTCATACATGGCTAACCTGATAATCCTCTGGTCCAGGTATGTTGAATAGGCATACTAATTGACAAAGACAACCAATGACTCAGCAAGGATATCACTCGTTCCCACTGCACACCAAATGATGTCTTCCCACTGTGCCTGCCCTCCATACCTCCCTCCATCATTTGGCGGGTTCCATCTCTTCCTAAGCAGCCACAAATCATTTAAACATTTAAACAGAACATGGGGAAGGGTAGTAAGATACAAATCTAGATTGAGTTTAATCAAGTCTGAGTCATTTTCTTGATTGATGATTGCTGTATGAAGGTCTAGTCTACTCAGGGCAATGCCATCCCTGAGCCCGTGGCCCTCGGGTATACAAGAAAGCAAACTGAGCAAGCCATGAGGAGCAAGCAACATTCCTCCATGGCCTCTACTTCAGCTCGTACTGCAGCTCCCCTTAAGAGATTGTCATCTGAGACACATAAGCCAAGGAATTTTTTTCCTCCCCAAATTCCCTTGGTCATGGTGCTTTATCACAGCAACAGAAACTAAACAAAGTCAAACTACACCTCCCAGTTTATGTCTGAACATAACTGGATGCCTTCTATTTGAGTTTTTGGTTTTGTAAGAATTGTTTGCTAGCCGCTGTGTATCCCTTATCTACCCAACTCCCACAAACAGCATGAGATCCACTTCCCCTCTAGTAGCCAACTCACCTCCTTCCCAGCCATAGAAATCCTTGATGTTCAAACACAGCTCAAAACTATAGATCCTTAACAGACAGCAGTATCCACTCCATCCAAATGTGCTTTGCTAAAATTGTTCTCAATGTTTTGGCTTGTTCAGAGTTGGATATTAGCAGTCATATTATGGGCCTTTTCCCTAATGTCTTTGAGATCAATCAATCAATCATTAAAAGTAATAAGAATAAAGTTTTAAAAATTCTGTTACTTATTCAGTCAGCCAATTAATTCACAGATGTTTATTAATTATTCTCATACATTCAAGAGCTGAATACCCTGAGCTCATAATTTATTCAGTGAATGCTTTCAAGCCCCTAATCTACTACATCCTGGAGAAGTCAAAAACAAAAGCATTCTTAATTCTCAAAGCACTTAGTTTCCCCTAATAGAAAATCTACAGACATTCTGAATGAGAGCCATATGCATAGGTTTCATATGGTCTTTGGTGCCTGCATAGTACAGGACCTGTGCATGCCAACTTGGCACCTTGCACAAATGAGTGACCAGCAGAAGGGAGCTGTCAGAGAGACTCAAGAAGACCAGACACAAGACTGCTTATGTACAAGCTATGAGACCACGAGAGTCTGTACATAGCTGCCAGAACTAGTAAAGATGTGAATAGAAACAAGAGATGGACAAGATGGAGGGATGAAAGGTTATACAAGCTGAGAAATGACACTGCACTGTCCACGAACACAAGTGCATTAACATTAAGGTGTACTGAAATGCCTTTGCAAGCACTGGAAGAGAAACAGCTCGGAGAACACAAAGCTTCAGAACATTTTGGTTCTTTAGTCACAACATTTAAGTGTTAACTGTAAAAAGGGGAAAAAACAGAACAACAACAAACCTTGATGTGATGCTGGGAAGAGGGCTCCCTGGGCAAAGTGCATGCCGCGTAAGCAGGAGGCCATAAGTTCAGATTCCCAGAGCCTAAAAAACAAGCATGGTACCTCAAGGCTTAGTGCCAAAGAGGCAGAAACAAAAGGATGCCTCGTGGTCAGTCGCTAGTCAGACTGGTCAATCATTGAGCTCTAGGATCAGTGACAGATTCTGTCTCAAAAAAACAAGGAGGAGGGCAATGGAAGAAGGTGCCTAACTTCAACCTGAAGTATGCAAATGTGCCTACACACATGCATACACTACCCTACCCAAAACCTGAAGCATGCAGATGTGCCCCCACACGTGTATACACTACCCTCCCCAAGTTCAACCTGAAGCATGCAGATGTGCCCCCACACATGTGTATACACTACCCTCCCCAAGTTCAACCTGAAGCCTGCAGATGTACCTCCACACACATGCATACACTACCCTCCACACATAGTAAAATAAAATGGTCTGAGTTTTCGTCTTCCCACAAACACCGATTTTTCACCCCAACCCTGTACTCCTAGGAAAGATGTATGCGCCGTAGCTTTCATATTCAGAGACTGCCTCTTTGAATATTTGACCATCAAAACTGACTTAAAGTTTCACAAGAGCACATCTTGTTCTGAACTGGCTGTACCCAAAAAAAGAAAAAAAAAGTGACAAAGAACATCACACAGGCTGGCATTGTTGCCAGAAAGCACATCTGCCAAATCTGTTCTCGTCAAACCCAAGTCCTGGCCTTCAGAACAGCATTAAAAAGGAGACAAACAGGAGAGGAGACAAAAAGAAAAACATGATCAAACAGGGACTTGGGCAAGCATGTCTCCCCACAGGAAGCAGCGGGACCTGGGATGATGAGACCTGGGGCGATCATGTTGAGCTCTGGTATTTTAAAGGGGAGTTAAAACCCTAGCTTTTATTTATATGGTTTAGGCATCTTTTTCCATTTCCACTATGAACTTATATGTAAATACAATATGTATATTTATACATACAAACTGCTTTCCTATTTCTTAGTTTCCCAAACAGATAAAAATGTATTTTTCTCACTTCATAGTAGTCAATATCAGATTAAAATATATCTTTAAGTTTCTTTCAGAGTCTGGGACTAGGGAGATAGCTTATCTGGGTAGATGCCCTGTAAGTATGAGTTCATTAACATGGGAATGAACCAGTGTTCAGTCCCCACAACCCACATAAAAAGCCCAGGTGCAATGAGACATACTCATGATCCCAGAGTTGGGGGGAGTGGCTGGGGACAGGTGAATCTCAGGTGTGAATCTTGGGTTTGCTGGGATAATGTAACTTTTTCTTTTTTCTCTTCTTTTCTTTTCTTTTTTTAAGATTTGTTTATTTTTATTTATATGAGTACATTGTAGTTGTCTTCAGATACACACCAGAAGAGTGCATCAGACCCCATTACAGATGGTGGTGAGCCACCATGTAGTTGGTGGGAAACGAACTCAGGACCTCTGGAAGAGCAGTCAGTGCTCTTAACCACTGAGCCATCTCTCCAGCCCCACTTTTTTCTTCTCTATCTATGAAGAAAGTCATTTGAAATACTCCGGTCCCAATTTCAGTTCATAAAGAATGTTGCTCTGGGAACACAGAGTACAAATTCACCTCTTGTCACAGTGCCAACCTGATGATAAGAGTCTTACAGAGATCATAAGACATAGAAGTTGGGGAACCATGGTCATGGTACAGACCCTCCAGTTCCCAACAACAAACGCACATGCCAAGTACAACCTGAAGGCTACATAGCATCAGGAAGTTGCTAGAAGAGCCACTTTGTCCTCAGTCACACAAATGTCAAAACCTTTGGTCATTTAGCAATATTTAGTAAGCAGATACCATGTAGGCACCACCATAAAGGAGTTTTGATCTATACTAGAGCTTATAGTGGCTACTGGTACTATAAGAGTACCAGAGCCTGGAGAGAAGACAACACACCCTGCTCAGTGCCTAGAGCCTACTGAGGTAGCTTTACAGCCATTTGTAACTTCAGCTGCAGGAAATCTAATATCCTTTTCTGGTCTCCACAAGTGCCTGCAATAAAGTGTATATGCTAGCACACATACGTTTATTCACACACACATACACACACACACACACACACACACACACACACACAATTAAAAATAAAATAACCTACTTGTATCCAGTTTTCTATGGCTGGCATGCCTTTGTACTAACTTCCAGGAAGTCTACAACATGTCTGTGCCAAGGAAGATGGCCCTTCCCAACTGGTTTTGTTTTGTTGCTACTCAAAAAGGAGGCAAGAAATACAGACTAAGGGTGTCCCCAATAACAAGGCCATCAAGATGACCCAGGAATGTCTCTAATGTCTCTAAGCAGAGTTTTCAAGGAAGCCCTCCCTTCCATTTCTCTGTAAGAGAGAGGGTTCAAGATAATTCAAATCCATTTTTCACACACACTACAACCTAATCGCCCAAGGCAACAGGCCCCACAGCTGAGATGGTAAGAATGGAGAGTTAAAATTTATAATCCCAGAACTCATTTTGATCCAACAAACTAAGTCCTCTGAGAGAACACTCAGGAAAATGTATTTTGAACAGTCTCTTGACAAATGCTTCTAGTATAACAAGTTGGGCCTGGTCCAGTGACCAATCCTGCGGATCATAAGATGGAATCAAGAGATGAGGTGTTGGGCTGTGATGAGACTAGGTAGCACGCTAGGGCTCTCTGGCTCTTAGACTATGCTTGTTAACTCTCAGAGGCACATGAGGTCAAAGCCAGCCCGAATGAACCATATGTAGGAAAAGTCAGTTTTATTAACTTAGCAAGGGACCCAGCTTACCAAACCACAGGAAGAGAAGCAGCACCGAACTGCAGACACTTAAGAGGTCACTGTCAACTGTGGGCAGAGGGAAGAGTGGAAAGAATCTGCTCCCGGGGATGGAATTGATTAACTGTGCATCACTTCTGCAGACTGGAGTCATTTGCAACCAAGAGTGAACCAAGCTGCCTACCCCAGGGTAGTATTTCAGCCACAGAAAGCTGAGAAGACTGTAGCACTGGACCACAAGAAGACCTGGGCTTGATTTCCTCACCACCACTGTCCAGCACCATGACAGTTAGTCCTGAACCCTGCAGAAGAATTTCCCCTATGCTGAGCTCAGCTGGCTCTTCTCAGACTCAGAGTAGGATAAAGAACTCTTGAAGTAGAGCAGAGTCCCTAGGTTGAGGCATACAACATGCGGACACCCTTTCCTGTGCTGTAAACTGCTACACAGTTATCCATCACTATTAAAATAATTGTGGGTTTTAATACACCGTACAGACTCCAGGAACTTATCCTACCAACATATTGCCACAAATTGCCAAATATAAATAAGTAAGAACTAGTCTGCTGAAACATTTTTTTAACAATGAAGATTTAAAAAAAAAAAATAACCCAGAATCTTACGGTAAAGAAATGTTTAAATCAAATCAATTATTTTAAAATGAACTATACCTGGGTTGGAGATGACTGAGAGGTTAAGAGCATTTGCTGCTGTTTCAGAGGACCTAACTTTGCTTCCTAAGATCCAGGTCAGATGAATCAAACCACCTGTATCTCCAGCTATAGGGCATTTAATGCCATAGTCTGGCCTCTGCAGGCACCCGCATTCACATACACACACAGACACACACACACACAGACACACACACTCTCATAATTTAAAGCAACAACAATAATCTGGGGGGGGGAGACAGACAGACAGACAAACAGATACAGATAGACAGAGAGACAGACAGATAGACAGAGACAGGCAGAGAGAGAAAGAGAAAGAGAGAGAGGGAGAGAGAGAGAGAGAGAGAGAGAGGGGACATTTTATGTTGTTTGTTTTCGAAAGTCTCTTTACATAATAGCTAAAGCCAAGGCCAGCCTCAAATCAAGTCTCCCTGCCTCAACCTTCCTTTACTTACTCCTTTGAGTTGCTAGTTTTACCCCATGTATTGATTACATATGATAAATTTTAAAAATACAGATTGTTCTGCAAAAACTTGATAAACAGCTATTAATCCTTTTTTAAGATTATAAATAATCGTATCATTTCTTTCCTTTTCTCCTTCCCATATATCTCTACTTGTTCTCTTTCAAATACATAGGCTCGATTTTTTATTACTTGTTGTCACTTGCATATGTGCATATACATTTATATCCCTAAATATAACCTGCTCAGTCTCTATAATGCTTGTGTTTCCAGGGACCTTTGTTTGGTATTGGATAAGCAGCTGGCCTGCTCTTCTCTGGGGAAGACTACTGCTCCCACTCTCAGCATCCCCACACTCCTTGTGTAGGGCTGAGCCCTCCTGGGCCCCCTACCCCCCGTGCACTCGGGGATGCCTGTTGTTGTCCTTGCTCACCTCATGCGATGCAGTCCTGCAGCTGAGACTTTATGCGTGTAGCTTCTGACATGGAGACACAGTTTCACGGCAAATACTCTGCTCGTCTATCTATTGTGACCCTTCTGCCCCCTCTTCTGCCATGTTCTCCGAGCCTTAGGTTTGGGGATGTTACATAAATGTATACACTGAGACTAGGCTCCACAACTCTGCATTTTGATTGGTTATGGTTCTCTGTAATGGTATTCATCCATTGCAAAGACAACTTTCCTCAGTAAGGAATGGTGTAAGATGATTCTTAATAAAAGGAATGTTTCCAAAAGTCCCAATTGAAAAGATGAGGAATCATTTCAGAGCTCTCTTTCTGTCTGTTCTTTACAAAGCTAGCAGCTGGTGCAGGAGAGAGGATGGCTCAGCAGAGAAGAGCTCCTGAAGTGGACCCAGCTCCGCTTCCTAGCACCCACAAAATGCTCACAACTGTCTTGGAGCTCCAGTTCAAAGGGATATGACGCTCTCTTCTGACCTTGGTGGGCACCAGACACACTTGTAATGTACACACATCCATGTAGGCAAAACACTCACACACATAAACTAAAAACAAATAAACAAATAAAAACAAACATCTGAACATTGACTCAAGAGAAGAAAAGATGTACCCCATCTTGTTTAGCCCCTTTCTCTTAGCAACCCTAAGTCCACAGCACCCCTAAATGAAAGGTTCTCCAAATTTACAGATGATTTATTCAAAAACAGTAAGAAAACAATAAAATAAATAACTACAAAGCCCATCTGGCCACTAGAGGGAGAACGTTACACATAAAAGCCCTTTTGGCAGCCACTTTACAGATGAATGTGGCCACAGGAAGAGGTGCAAATGCTGGCACCCACAAACATTGCTCAAAGCTTAGAAACAATGACCACTGTGTTCCAGTCTCTGCCTTCCCTAATATGTCCTGAAGCGAAGGCCTCGGCTAATACGATTATACACGATTGTGATGGCGGCTTTCTACCACTAGCACTCAACTATCTACAACTATTCTAGAGCAGAAGCAAAGGGAAGCGGCCCCCAAACTATTTCTTAAGGAACAATGCTCTACTTTGAGCCCAGCAGCAGAGGTAAGAGAGTAGGAAAGGTCAGCCTTGATTCACAAAGACCAGGGAACTTAATCGTACACTTTTGCAGACTTTGACTGAATGAGCACAGTGAACACAATTCTTCCTCTTGTTCTTCAGAATGGATCTCAGCCCCTTCTATCAGCTCCATTCAGTTCATGCACTTGAGCACAAATGAGCTGACAATGTATGCTGTGGTTGCCACTATTTCCAGCAAGACGACTCGTTCCCATATATCCACCCTTCTTCTACTTCACGCCTAAAACAAATTCTTTCTTGACAGTCATCTAATCATTTGTAAAAATAACTGGTATGTTTGGCAGGGAGGGGAAAGATGGGCTCAAAGTGTGTCTTTCCAAAAATGCCACGGTCTCATCACCTTGGATGTCTCATTAATTCACTGCAGGGACTGAGATGTGGTGAAGCAGAGACATTCTGAGTTGAGACTAGACTTAAGGCAAGTCAAGGGTCTATGCATAGATCACCTTATATTACCTTTAACAGCCCACCCTGGGTTCTATGTTGTCTATACATACTTTTGCTTGATTTTCAAGACTTAAATGGCTGGCAAACTCAGTCAAAGTCAAAGATCTAACAGGTGGTAGGGCCAAATTTAAAATTATTGAATTAGACAGCTTGAAGCTCATGTTCTCAGCTACAAATCCGTACAACCACCTCCCACCTGCCTGTTTCTCCCTATGGGGCTTTTGATTGACCTCATAATCTCTCAGACTCTATCCATGCTTCCTGTCACCAAAGGCACAATAAGGTCACAGATCCAATACCATAGCAGTGACAAAAACAGTTAAGTCCTGATCCAACCTCATCCCACAGCTGTCCCAGGGCGCCTTGCAGACACTTCAAGTCCTAGTTTCCTACATGCCCATTGGGAATAATGACGCAAAACAACTAGTTCCTCCCACCACTGGGTTCCAGGTCAAACTAGATCATGGGCATTAAGCACTCCATACAAGGCTGAGCACCTAGGAGGTGCCTGAAATTGCTAGCTGGACAAACCTGAGGAGTTGGAGTCATCACAAGCCATAGCACCAAGAAGTCAAACGTCAGCAGGGAAGAGCGAGGTGGGTGCTTCAGACAGCAACAGCCTGGCCCCTCTCACTGGCTGTGTAATATAACAATCTCCTAAACAGAAGACATTAAGGACAGACAGGGTCCCAGACAATTGTCCCCTCAAGTGAAGGCTTCCATGGCAAGGCATCTTACTTGGTATGTACTGAATACACGTGGAACACTTGTGGAAGTCTGACATGAGACTGATTCCAGCTACAAGACTCGTCCATACACCAGACAATGTTTCAAAGGTGATGTGGAAGATGTGGCATGCCATGGCAAGTTCTCGGAAGGTCATTTAAGATGTTCTTATAGTAATTTGTGCTCAGTTCTTGCTGGCTGTCTTCAGAGGGGTTGGAGAAGGGTGGGTCACATTCTCCAAAGATAAAGACAGATGCTATGGGACCTTGCTTTTCTCCTAGAGAATTCCCTCTCACTCCTAGAAATGACACAGAATTCCAAAGAAGCCATATACCATGAAGTCTCTTGAAAGTTCTATAACACATTCATGTGATACTAGGAAAAATAATAATAATAATAATAATAATAATAATAATAATAATAATAATGTTGAAAATACTGATGATTCACTGACCCTGATGATGCTGGAGATGCTCAGAGCCCCAAACCATACCACATGAACTGCTGAGCTAGGAAAGGCCTGTACCCTGTGAGTCCTTTCTCCCAAACCCTAATTGTTCCCCTAAACACCATCTTACTCTTTAAACGTAGGAGCTGATGAAGTTAGAACAGAGATCCTGGACCTGTAATCACAGCAAAAAGGATGAAGTTAAATCATGAGGCTGAACTAAACCAAAATTAAATCAGCTCAGAGAACAGTTCACCTGCTGACCAAGATCTCACGAACCAACACGCTGCCCTCCCTTTCCTGCTCTTTGCTAAATTGCTACGCTCATCAGTAACTTCTCTTTTAATTGAGATGCTGAGGATCAAACTAAGGGCCTTGGACATGCCAGGTAAGCACTCTGCTTGTGAATTACAAGGCCAGCCCCACAAGAGGCTTTGGGAGGTAGGTTAAAGAGAAATTACAGACAACGGCAAAGACCAGATCCAGTTTTCCTTTTGTATATACACTTTGTGGAGCAGACAGACCATGTAGCATAGGAGGGATATTTGCAAAGTCAGAGATCGGAAATATAACTTGTTAATTAATGGGGATCTGAGTCACACTTTCATGAAGCCTTAGTCCATTTTGCTCTTTGTTTATAGATATAGATGTATATCTGATCAGTCCTACCTGACTGTACCTATCTCTTCTTCTGCTTTGTTTTTTAACGTGTTTGTGTGTGTGTGTGGGGGGGGGTTGTACATGTATGAGCAAACATAGGCCACAGCATACCTGTGGAAGTACCAGAGAACATTTAGCAGGAGTCAATTCCCTTCTTCCACAATACCGATCCCGGGTATCAAACTTGGGTCATCATGCTTGGCACCAAATGATCGAACTTACTAAGCCTCTCCTCTGCTTTTAATAACAGATACACAACAGGAATGAGGTCCTAGGAAACCATGAAGTATACCATGCCAAACACTTGAGTTTGGCATTCTCTCCCTGGTCCAAAATCCCCATAGGTGGGCATTATCACCAAATATATTTTACCTTAAGGAGAATTACCTGCCTAAAGATGGCACAGGGAGGTTGACTGGAACCGAGGGACATATCCACAATGGCCTCCTTTAACATGATGCTGAAGACAATTACTGAAGGTAGAGATTCAAGACACATTTTCCCGTGTCACTTAAAGAAAGATAAGATTTTATTTGGCAAGCATATAAAGAAAAGAAGACTTATAGACTTTGAGAAAGCAAACAACAGGCATGAACAAAATGCAGGCAAGCCTTTATCAGCTCACGAGGACAGCCTCACCTCTTTTCCTCTGGCAGACGTTAGCTGGTTTCATTTTTCTCATAGGCTGATTCTGAGCTTCGAATAGCAGTTTGCTGAGGTGCCAAACTGACATGCTAGAAGTCACACTGATAACTTCCCTTCCCCTCAGCAGATAAAGCACAGAATTTGTGCAAACAGGGCTTAGATTCAGGCCAAGAGAGCAATTCTATCTGACCTTCAATTATTCGAAATTCCAAAGACCCAATGAACCAGCCTTCTCATGATGAAGGCTTTTGGGTCAATGACCATTTGGGGACAGGTCAGAATCTGAAGCTGGCCGTTTCAATCCCTTGGTATTAATCCCTTGAAATTTCTGAACTCAAATAGGGCAAGTTTCAAAATCTAGTGTTTCTTACTTCATAGCCTCCCTAAATATCATCTGTAATGATTTTGCTTAATCAAAAAATTAATTAAACTTTGGCTCTAATGCTCTAAACACAACAGTGGGGAAAGGAGCTCTGGCTAGCTGCCAAGGTTTCATCCCAGGCTCTCAGAGTTAATAATTTGCATGGTGTTTTAAGCATGAGAAACACCAAAGGCCAGATTCTGACAAACCTGTGGAACTAAGGTCTGTTCTGGGAACTTTGTGCTACAGGAAGCAAGTTTCAACCAATAAAAATGAAGCCATCGGACAGGAACCCAGCATTTGTAGTACTACCCGGTATTAACAGGAAAACTTAGTGATGAAGGCCAAAGGGAATGAAAATGTACTGTCAGCTTGTCTACTGATCACACAATTCTGTGAAATCATTCTAGGTGTGATGGGGTGGGGATGGATGCATGGAGCTTTCACAGGGACTTCTGGGTAAAATGAGGTCCTTAGGCTAGCTGCTGCCCTTTCTCTCTCACACATTCATACTCCTTGTGTACTACCACAGGATCAGTCATTCTTCCTTTGTATATTGCACTCCATAAAGTGAGTTTTCTACTGTGTGCACTTTATCCACTTTTGAGGTTTTGTACTGTGTATAGTGTTTTGCCCACCTGTGTGTCCGGATCTTGAGAATGCCTAGAGTCCACAGGTACCAGAAGAAGATGTCAAGATCTCTGGAACTGGAGTTACACCTGGCTGTGAGCAACCATGTAAGTGCCAGGACCCAAACCTAGCTCCTCTGCAAGTGCATGGCACAGACCTATAACCTCAGGCCTCCGGCCAGAGGATGTGGAATTGCACTCCATCTTAGGCCACACAACAGGAGGGAAGCGAAGGGATCAGCAGGTTGGTGCCAACCATTACTGCCCGAGTTTGAGCACCAGGAGCAGGGCAGATTCCCACACATGACCTCCATGTGTGTTGTAGTACAGAAAGACACACAAGCACAAAATGTGATAAGAAATGTTATTTTAAATGCAAATATATAGCTCTTGCCTAGCATTGGACAATTCAGCAGTTCCAGCCTGATCTCTTAGCCTCTTTAGAATGGGCCTCACTTACACATAGCCTGCTCCACCTGTGACATTCCCGGTGTGCTGTTGTTGTTGTTTTGTGTGTCCCCTGACCCCAACCCCCTCTATACTTCCTTTTCCTGATAGCTAACCTAAAGGTTACTACTTTTGTACTAAGTAACTATCCATGGAAAGGAGGAGAAAAAGATGTACGTATAGCATCATTTCAAAATGAAAAAAAAAAATAAAACCAATTAAATAAAAATCCTTCTATTGCGCCTTTTATAAAATTCCTGCAGTTTTGGGACAGAAAGTAAATGATGTTTGTTTCCAAAATATCCCCTGTCCTACGTCAGCTATAGATCTAACTGCATGGAAAAATTTCTAAGTGCTACTGGAAAACTGAAGATAAAGATGATTCCTTCAGTAAAGCCGATCACCAGAGAGTGAGAATGCTGGGATTCCCATGGCTTAAGGCCATGATTCGATTTTATGTCAACATTCAGTTATCAGGCAAGATGTGGAAACAGGAGTGACCTACTCTGACACTGTTTTGGAACCATTCACCACACCCGTGCCCTAGTCAACGCCTCCTGAAATAAATGGTATCTTTTCCTGAAAAGCAATGGACAACTGAAATGTTTTGTCCATAAGAGGTGGGAGCCTGGAATAA
>NW_022196903.1:101349161-101362039 GCF_008632895.1 Mastomys coucha
AAAAAAAAAAAAAAAATCTGCATAGCTACAGAGTTGTGTTCTATTTTAAACTATAGGCTAAGCCACGTGAAGTTTGCAACCGGATTAGCAATTCGATATTCTACAAGAAGGAAATGTCAGTCTGGGTTGTCACCCCCATCTCCTGCCACCTCTGGATCCCTTCTAATCATGTTTTCTAAGGCCTTGGGAAAGACGAAACGCCCACTTCCCACTCAACTAATGTGTATGACACACCCTTAAAATAAAGCATGATTATCAGGAATTTGAGGCCAAAATAGACTGAAAAAAAAAAACACACCCCAAATTCCTTCTATGTATCAATGGAGACAAGGAACAAAAACTGTTAGAAAGCAACCTAAGGGGACTGGAGAGATGGCTCAGCAGTTAAGAGCACTGGATGCTCTTCCAGAGGTCCTGAGTTCATTTCCCAGCAACCACATGGTGGCTCACAACCATCTGTAATGGGATCCAATGCCCTCTTCTGGTGCATCTGAAGACAGGGACAGTGTACTAACACATGTGAAATAAAGAAATACATCTTTAAAAAGAGAAAAGAAAAGAAAGAAGAAAGGAAGGAAGGAAGGAAGGAAGGAAGGAAGGAAGGAAGGGAGAGAGAGAGAGAGAGAGGGAGAGAGAGAGAGAGAAAGAGAGAGAGAAAGAGAGAGAGAGAAAGAAAGAGAGAGAAAGAGAGAAAGAAAGAAACCTAAAATAAGGGCAACTAGAGGAGAAAAGAGATAAACAAACTGGTTTTCCATGCTGGAATTGCCCCCCACCACCACCACCACCACAATCTGTCTGCCACAGTATTTATTTAATGCAAAATGACCTAGTGATTAACAAGCAGGAAGTATAGGGCCAGAAGCTGGATTGGGCTCTGTAGGAGTTGCAACGAATTTTGAAATAAGCAGGCACAAACTTCCTTTCAATACAAGAGAAAACCTTATCAATCAATTTAGGAAGACCTTCAGAAGATAAAAATAAAACAACCACGAGTCCTTTGGAGATGCCCTTCCTTAATGCAAGGAGTGGTTTAGTTAGAAGCTTAGGAAACTGCTCCATTTCCTCCTATGTTAAGCTCTCCTGGGAGCAGAAAATGAAGCTAAGAAACTACACAGACACTGCTTCATAAGAAACGAGTTGAGGAGGAGTGTAGTCCCTGGATCCAAGTTTGACTTTTGATGGGTATGGTCTGCATTAAAAGCACAAGCCTTTAAGGGCTTATATCCTAAAGGGAGAGGGTGTCAGGGGATAAAAGGACAAGAGACTGAAGAGCTATAACTCTAGTTACAAATGGCAGTAGGAACTTCATTAGGATCCTGGTTTCCTTAAGACATCCATTTATAAGTGCTAGTGTGAGTTTCCTAAGTAGTCTGCCTCCATCTGCAAATTTTGTGTGAGTGTGTGTGTGTGCTTTTTCTGTATCTGTATGTACATCTGTGTGTGTCTGTTTCTGTGACTGTGTGTACATTTGTGTGTGGCTGTGTGCATGCTTATATGTTTGTGTCTGTGTGTGTATATATGCAGTTTTGTAGGAGATAAAAACCTTCAGTCTTAATGGTTTGATGGTCCTACCCAGGCACATGTGTTGAACAGTTAGCCCCCCAGCTGGTGGTTCTATTTGTGAAAACTTGCAGAAATGTTAGGAGGTGGGACTTAGCTGAAGGAATGAGGTCAGTAGAGGTGTTTCTGCAAAGGTTAAGCCTGGGGTATCATCTCTTTCTGCTTCCTGTTCTCTGTGATGTTATAGCCTCCTCTTCCACACGCTTCTGTAGCCACGGTGTACCTCACCACAAGCCCAGCATGAGCAGGTCCAAGGACAAGACAAGCAAGTGACATATGCAGAGTCCCATTTATGGTACTGAAATACAACACTGTAACTGTTACATTCTGTCTGCCTGCTCATATGTCAGTCTGTAATATTAAGAGAATATGTTGTAGTAACCCACATATGTGGTTCTTAAATCCTAGAGCATGCGAGGAGCTGCTAAAAATGAAGTTCTAAGGACTGCCCCAAACCACTCAAGAATGTTTATGATACCTAACGTTAATTAACAGGGAAAAAGACCAAAATATATGCACTATAATGTAATGATATAAAATATACAGGTGGTGTGTGCACTCACACACAGGTGGTAGGTAATAAATAAAGACAAAAACTGTACAGGAGTAATGGTGACGTTAAAAATAAAAACCTTATTTCCTACATAAGCTTTGTTCGTTTGTTACTTTTGTGTGGGATTAATCATCACATAGAAGTTTTTAGAGAAATGGTTTATATTCACAAAGTAATCATAAATGTGCCTAGATATAGAAGCAACATGACTTCTTTATAAAGAGGTTGTACACAGACACAGACACTGTCAGACATGGTGGTACATGACAATAACCCCAGTAGTTAGGGACTGAGGCTGGACAAAAAGGTCAAAGTCAACCTAGTGAAGTTCAGACTGACCTAGGCTAGAGAGCCCTCAAAAACAAAAGGGGGGTTGGTAAGATGATTCTGAGACTAAAGGTGCTTGCCACCAAACCTGAGGACTTGAGTTTAATTCCTGGGACCCATGGTGGTGGAAGACAGATGTCCATGAGTTGTCTTCCAACCTTTGTGCATGCACAGGGACACATGTGCTCACACACAAATACTTTTTAAAGTAAAAACAGTAACAGTAGCAAGCCAGTGTTGACTGGTCACTTCCGATGTTACTTGACTGACATTGTGAGCAACTAAAATAAAGACAAGTGAGCTTTGCTAAAAGTGACTCAGGGACTCAGGACTCAGGAGCTGAAAGCCTTTACTCTGAACAAAGTGCTCTGCTGGAACTGGAAGCATCTGCTGGCCAGGGCAATGCCCTTGACTTTGTATCATGTAGTGTGGCAAGAAGTAGCAAGGCTACACAGGGTTCCCAGCAGCATGGCCTTGCTCTAGAGAATAAAAACTGCTACAAACTACCCACCTATCAAAGTTATTGACTAGCTTCTTTCTGGAGAACAAAATACAGGAGCATCACAAAATGATGGTTTTGAAGGAAAACACAAAGGAGGGGATGAGAAAGAGAGTCCTGGTAAGGAATTAAGAAGTAAAGTCTGACTCCAGAGGTACCAGTTTATTTGACATAGCGCATGATTCAAAGCATCTGATATCACAAAGCAAACAAGGATTTCTCATCTCTCTAGTATAATATACCAGATACCCTGAATAGAGTCTATTCAAGGTCCTGGTTCTTTTTCTCCCGTGTGGTATCAATATAAGGTTATCCCTGACTAGCTTAAACGAATGAGACTCAGACTATGGTTATTTTATGTGGCTTTGATAATTACTGGGGGTGGGTAATCCCTAATCTACTTTTCTAACTGCTGGCCTGGCTGCCTCCCCAGCGGTATTCCCCAGTTTCTCCTGGTCACATGCTTATGGTCCATCTCCCTCATGGCAGCTCCTCCTATCCTTGTTTTTCCTCCTTCTCTCCTTGATCTCTCCTCTCTCCTCTCTCTTTCCACCCTCAATCAGGTAACTCAAAACCCACCTACCTCTAATCCCTCCAGTAATTTAGCTGCAACCAATTTTATTTAACCAATAGTTTTAAATTAAGGAACAAGGTTCACACAACAAAAGCTTGTAAAAGTGAGAATTCACTCATAGGCCTAGACCTTCTGGTATAGGATTTAGCATTACAATAGATAACATCTGACAAAACCTCAACACCCACATACCTAGAATTCAATGGTTTCCCTAATTAGTACACATTTCACATTCTTTGAAGGCTTGGGGGGCAGAGGGGAAACAAGGCTTCAAACTGTCCCTCTGAGCCAAAGGCACTTAATGTCAAAAGAAAAGGGACAGTAGAGTCACTCCACAGGCATTCCTGTGTGTTCAGAACCCTAAACTTGAGTGTACCCTCACTGTCCCAATGGGATTTGTCACAACAATGTAAAAGACACTGATTTCCTTTCTTGAAAGAACAAAGTGCAGTATGAATATAAAAGACTCGAACCCCACCCTTTTCTGAAAATAATATATAAGAGAACTCTCACCTTATATGATTAATATTACTCAAGAATCACACATGGCAAAAAAATAGCTAAAAAATAATCTGTCATAAATTCTCACTATGCAATCACAATACACTCTGCTAGTTCGAATAGAATCTGCAAGTTGGAGAGAGCCATAGAGATCATGTCGTCCATTCATGAGGAGACAGAGGTCCAGGCAGACAAGGTGCTGGACTCCAGGGCCTGATCCTGTGGCAGAGTCTGGCCAGGACTTCACGGTTCTCAGCTCTCTCCTCTTCAAAAGGCCTTCAAAGTAAAACATGGTGATGATCCCCAAAGACACACCACACAATAAAGCACAAGCACTGACACACGCCAGCAATTTGGTCACTCGAGACAGTTCCTTTGGCCACTGGGTGGATATGCAATTCTCCTCAGATGGAATGCTTTACATGAGATCAGTTCAGATTTCCAGGGGGAGACCAGCTGCAAGTAAGAAACACCTTCTTGGATCTGGAAAGGCTCCTCTTGGTTATCAGTCTGCAGTGGGCAGGTGGTCGGCTGCACAACGGAATCCCAGGTTGGATGCAGAGCTATCTGGTGTGTTCTGGCTTCGAGCTGCACAGCGGTACCTATAGCAATAGGACTGTAACAGATAACATGCCGTAAGAGATCCTGGAACCCTTGGCTTAAGACTTACGTTACATACAGCTTCACAAAAATATCTGGTACAGAGAACTCAGAGCTAACTGAAGGAAGAGCTGCCCTCTTAAGATCTGCCTTCTTAAGATAGTCTGTGTGATGTACCCTTGGCAAAAGGCAGCACATTCAAGAGTCGGCCAGCCAGTATCTTTTACCTTAGAAATACCACCTACATATGGCAGAAAGGCTACCACCACTTATGACACCCAAAGAACAAACAGTAGCCTCCCATGGTTATCCATGTGATTGTGTAGTCAGCAGGCTACTACAAAGAATCATGTTTGAGTGTGTGTGTATGTGTGTATGTGTGTGTATGTGTATGTGTGTGTGTGTGCATGTGGTATGATCTAACCTATATAATCATATGCTAAAAAAAAATAAAAGACCCATGAGATTATAACATGCACACACAATCATTATCCTTTCATGCACAGCTTCTAATTTTTGGCATAGTATATCAATTTTTGACATTATAACAATAGATATAAATGTCAACAAGAAGATTAATAACAGCATCAAATATCATGGAATTAAACACACTGGCAAAAATTTAAGAGTCATCATAAGAACTTAAAATACATGAAAAGCTGTTGGAAAATCACTTTCTTCCCAATACCTCAGGATTTTAAATCATAGTAATAATAAAACTATGCATGTTGGGGTTTGGTTTATTTCATTCTATCTAATTGTGAAAGAGCAGAGAATAAATGCTCATGCAAACATGGGCACTGATTTCCTTGGACATACTCGGCATGGTAACAGGCACTTTCGTCTGCTATTTCTTTGATTGTAAAAGCCCAGGCAAATCAAACAAGTTACAGAAGGTGACACAGTTGTTAAAGAAAGCAGGATTCTACTCTGAACAAACTGTAGTGTGCTTCCTTTCTTAGCAAGAGTCTAGACTCAGGTGCAAAGGGTACCCTCTCTCTCATGTCTTCTTTCCTACCGCTAACACACAGCCTACTTACACACATTCACACAAACATACAGTACATGTATCTGTGGACTACTGACACAGCTGCAAGATTCCAAAATAACCATGCCTGGAACTCCTGTGAGGGTCATTCTCCAATTCAAAATAGCATGAAATAAAAACAAACTGGTCATCCTGGGAGCCAGGAGTGTAAGTCAAGAGTTAGCCCATTGAGCCCATGGCTGCCAATGGGTAAAAGACACTTCAAAAAGAATCATGTAGAAGTTGGGAACTCACACAAAAGAGATAATTTGTGGGAAGGGAAAAAAAATAGGTCAGCATGCAAGACATTTTTTTTATTCCTATTATTTCTTTTCTCTCACAAAAAGTCAGATGCTTCTAATCTCCATAAAAATTATCTCTGAGGCTGACATGGAAATTCTCTGGTGCATTTTCCCCATAGGAAAAAAAAAAAGGAAGACATAATGCTCTATCTTCTTTAGATAATAAAACAATAGCAACCAATTATCCTTGTGGAGAGTAAGGAACAGAATGTATTCCCAACTCTCAGGTAGACAGACAGAAGAGGAAATTTGAATGTGCTTAAAATAATAAAGTGATCCTTCTGCATCTTTGTGATCAGCATGACCAGAAGCTTTCAAATGTCTGGCAAGAGGTATGTGAGGAGACACAGTAGAATCATCAGCACAGGCACTAGATTGCTGAGAAATGACAGAACACCGATATTTCTAGAATCAAACTTTGATAACTCAGAGGAAACCACTCACATGCAGTGAATCCACATTGCAGCAAAGGTTAAGCTCAAGGGGAGGCACACTAAAGACTCTCGCAGTCTTCTCCCATGAATAGGCCACACACAAAGAAAACAACCAAGCATTCCATTTCCTGGCTGCATACACCAGGAGAATGAGCCCAGGTCTAGGCGTGATCCTGGCCTGGCTTGTTGGAGGCCATAGGCAGATGAGGAAACAATGAATATGCATCAAAAACTTACAAACAGCCTTGAGCTAAGCTAGTCATTTGGATCACCTGCAGAATGTCAAAGTCTCTAGGAAGACCCAGGTGATACATACATGTTTATGGCAATGGTTCTCAGAATGCAGGATCTAGGATCACCAAAGAATAACATTTGCTTGGGCCTGTGAGGGATTATTTTGATGAGGTTAACTGATGTGGGAAGACCCAACCTAAATATAGGTGGCATCATTCCCTATGTTAGAGTTCTAGACTACATAAAAAGAAGAAAGCTAGCTGGACACCAGTATTTGTTCCTCTCTGTTTCCTGACTGTGGATACAATGTGACCAGCTACCTCAAGCTATAAGCACTATAACTTCCATGTCATGATAGATTACTGTGGCACTGTCAGCCAAAATAAACCTTTTCTTTCATAAGTTGCCTTTAAATTACTTATTCTGTTTGTGTGCTGCATACTCCAGTGATGCAATGACAGTCATCAGTCCTGGCATATACTTCCTTCCACCCTCTGAGTCTTCTCACTGGCCCTTAGGTTGCCTTAACCAAGGTATTTTATCACAGCAACAAGATAAGTAACTCAGGAAACAGACAGACATACGGACAAACACACACACACACACACACACACACACACACACACACAGAGAGATAGACAGGCAGGCAGGCAGGCAGGCAGGCAGGCAGGCAGGCAGGCAGGCAGGCAGACTGAAGAGGTTGTCCAAATACACATCCTAGGATATACGCCCAGACATCCAGACATGCTGCTTTCGTGGTGCTTTTGCGGTACTCAAGCTACATTTCTAACAAGGTTTCAGTCCCTGCTCAATCCCTGGGGTACAATTTATAAAGGAGGGTGGCCGGCATTTAACATGGCTAAAGAGATGTATCAGAAGCACAATTTAAAAAAAAAGGACAAAAATTAGGCAAAACAACAGGCAGAGTAGACATAGCCTGATGACATCACAGCAAGGTTCTACCTGATATATGAATGCTTGTAGTAGGCCAGGGCAACTTCAGGCATGAGGAACGCAATCAGAGCAGACAGACAAGGAACTTGTTATCAGAGAGCTGCCATTCCAAGGGAGGAGTCAGACTGCAAACTGACTGAAGCATTCAACACTGCTCCCAAGAGTGCCCAGCTCTGAAGAAAGGAAGAGGGGAGGGATGGCCGTAAGAAAAAGAAGTGGCTGCTTCTTAGAGGGTGCTTTGCAAGACTCTGAGAGCAACCTAAGATGCCCAAAGAACTGGAAAACTGGAATTCCAGAGAAAGTTAGCCAAAGACAGGTAATGTAAAAAGCAAGATATGTGAGCAGATAAATAAATGGAATCACACCACTATGTCCATAGTCTGAGGAGTTTGGACTCAATACAAGTGAAAATTATGATAAACAATTTGCTAATCTTTTGACCAGCAAGGGAAAAAAAAAAAAAAAAAAAACAGTCTCAGTGGCTATTTAAGCTTAGGCAGAGCCTTCCAGAATCTGTCCTCACTGACAAAATAAAGCCGTCCATAAAAGTACACAGAAACATTCATCTTGGCCTGGAGAATGAGCTCACTGTTAGACACCTGCCTACAATCTCCAGCACCACAGAAACGGACACTTACCAAAACAAAGCCCTCAGTAAGAAACAAACAAAATAAGCGCTGAAAAGAAAGCACTGCAAATGTTTTGCTTTGGGGATCCACTCTGTCACTGAACCTCTGCTTGGGTGGCCTCATCTTCACAGAAATGAGCAGCACTGTCCAGCTTGGATCAGGCCTCTGAGATTCTTGGTTGTCTGTGGGGGAAAAATGATACCTCTCCCAGCTTCTGGCTGTGGGCACATATGAATACCTGGATGGCAGGGAACAGGTTATGCGCCACATAAACCGACAAGCTGAAGGACAGCTCTGGTGATGAGGCACAGGACTGCAGTGTTCCTTGGTTGGATTACTCTATATGCTACAAAAGCCAGGCTGCAACAGCCGATGAATTTTTAGTACCTGCTTAGAACAGTGTTGAAAAGGATTCTGCATCGATGACACAAGAGACTAGAAAAAGATTGGTGATATACAAAATTGTTATTATGACCAAAATTGAAAACCTTGAGCATAATATAAGATGATTCAATTTTGAAAAAATAGATATTAAAGTATATAAAACTCATGGCAGAATAGCATCTAATAGTTTTCTCTAAGACATAGGATATCTGATTTTCATTGTCATCTTTCTCATTTTATTTATTTTCTAAATTTTATGTGATGAAATTGTTTTGTTTATATACCAAAACACTTTCAAGAAAATCAGCAACCACAAAAGGTTTTACTACTGGGTCTCTGCAGTTCCTGAGGCCTTCCATTAACCAAACAACTATGAAAATTTGAACCCAAAAAAGAAAGCCTCACCACATGTGTGGTGAGGGCATTGGGACAGCACTTGGTGGTAGAGCACCTCCCCAGTGTATGCAGTCCTTGGGCTTGATCCATAGAGGCACACGTGTGCATACACACACACACAGACACACACACACACACAGACACACACAGACACACACAGACACACACACACACACACAGAGACACACACACACACACAGAGACACACACAGACACGTGTTAAGAGCTCAGACCCAGCACTTGTAAAGAGTCAATAATACTACTATCATTCTACTTACACACATCCATTCACTAAGAAAATATGTATTAATAAGTAGTTCTCTAAAACTTCAATAATGGGTCACTGATGAGACACAATTAAAGAGTGAATGTCCTGGTTATGAATGTTCTGGTTGTTCTTTATATCTTTCTACCTCTATTTTCAGCATGAAAAGTAGTTCTTAAAGGGAGTTAGGTCTTTGGGTGGCTGGAAAATGGGTCATTCTATTAATTAAGAACAGGAGTAGTAGGAGGGACCTGTTTCAGCCTGATTTCATCAAAATGGGTAATTACTTTGTAAAAGTGATCTTAGTATCTGTGCTAAGGATGTGCTCTCGGCTCAGGAAACTATCCATTTAAGATAATGACCTACAACCCTGGAGGCCTTCAACTCAAGTGGGGCAGAAATATGGTTTTCATGATGTTTCTCAGACAAAGGGTATTTTGAAGGCAATTGTATCTCATACTGATTCATTCTAAGGAAGCCTGTACCAGATGTCAGGACTTACCATTGCTCTTTCAAATGATACTAGACCAACTTCTTTGTCATTCTGGTAGAAGGGTAGCCCTGATGCTATGGATTGGAATGAAGACCCCACACTGGGAAGTTAGGCATCAACCTAACCACACCAAGAGCCAAAGTCCGTCCTTGAGTACTTATGTGAACTGTTCCATCTACTTAACATATGCCAACTCTGCACATTCTTCCAATAACCCTATGAGAAAGATGTAAATAGCATGTACATTACACACATGAGGAAAAAACTGAGGCCGAGAGATATTCATGGTGTGCCTAATGCCACACCACATAAACAGCAGATCAGGGAATGGTTGCCTATGTCCTTAACTGGTTGCTGTACTACCTCAAAGCCTCTCTGTGTCCCCATCTCCTTCATGAAGCTGTTACTTAGACAGACTGTTAAAACCTAGAATGAGGGAGGGGCCTGGAGAGATGGCTCAGCAGTTGAGAGCACTTATTCCCAGGGAACCCAGGGTTGATTCTGGAGACCCGATGGCTTACAACTATTAATAACTCTAGTCCCAGGGGATCCAATGATATCTTCTTGCCTCCATGGCACTAAGAATACAAGTTGTATACAAACATACATGCAGGCACAATACCATACTATACACACACACACACACACACACACACGCATGCACGCACGCACACACACAAGCACGCAGGCACGCACGCATGCACACACACGAGTTTCTTAATTAATAAAAATCACTCTTTAAAAAAAAGAAACTAGACATGATTATAGGAGTTTACTTTAACAAGGTAAAGTAACCTTAGTTTATGACCAAAAGTATGTTACTTTCTAGTCAGAGAATTTTAAATATTAATATGGGGCTGGAGAGATGGCCCAGTGGTTAAGGATACTGGTTGCTTTTCTAAGAGACCTGGGTTCAATTCCCATAACCCACATGGTAGCTCACAATTCTCTGTAACTCTGAGGGTATCAACACACAAGTTGTGCAGCTATATATGCAGATAATTTACTCATAATATAAAATAAAAATAAATATTTTAAAAATCAATTATAACATTCTTTATATTTTAAAAACTAATTATAACATTATTTCTTTTTATTTATTTCTGTAATTGCCATTTTTCTTTGGAAAAATCCTAATTTTATCTAGTTTTGTTATTCTATTGTTCATTAGATATATTCTACTGCTTAACCAGGAAAAGTTAATCATTAACTTGGCTCTACATCAGCCATTCATTTTAAAATAAAGTCATAGATACCAAGCCTAAGGAGAGAAAAATGAAGTGATATAAACACCTTAATCCAAAAAAGACAAAGAATAAAAAAGAACAAATAAGGCAAAGGAAAAAACCAAAAGCTCAGGATACCTAATAATATTAATAGTTTCATTAAATATAATTGGTTTAAATAATGAATGAAATGCAGAGATTAAAATAATAAATACAAAAATTCATATAAAAGATTTGATTCTTTAAAAGACAGAATTAACAGAGCATACCCAAGTAGAAACAGATAATCTACAAAGCCAAGCATCTATTAAACAAGAAACTCTCATTTCTGTCTGGTTTGAGTGTATCCCTAAAAGCTCTGACAGGGGTTGTTTAAAGGTGAGGGCTTTGGGGGAGGGGACTAAAATTAGATAAAGTCATTTGGGTAGAGTCACTATGCTTGAATCTTATTGACTTTATAGAAAGAGGAAGAACAATCATAATGAATGTGTACACACAAAACACCACACACACACACACACACACACACACACACACACATATATACCATTACTTCCCATATGATGCCTTAGAAAAACTCTGGACCCAGCATGAATATAAGCACCATATGATGTTCCTCAACTTTGGATCCCTAAAAACATAAGCCAAAATAAGTCTCTTTAAAAAAAAAACAACTAATCTTTTTGGGTTTTCATTATAGTAATGAAAAGGTGGGCTAAGTGCAAAAGTCTAGGTCCAAATGCCTTTAAGAGGGAATTCTACCAAGCACTTCAGAAAGAAATGATGTTAATTTTACTTGAAATCTTCTTAAATATTGAAGATTAAAAAAAAACTTAAGATTCAAGACTACTTTACGATTAAATTTATGAACACAACAGCATATCAAAAGCACACAAAAATTAGGAACAACAAAAAAGGTTCTACTGATCATTAATTATATGCAAAAGTTCTCAATGTTTTAGAAAACTGAATCCGAAATATATAAAACAGCACATCATGACTAACTGCAACAGACAGCAAGAGTGCAGTGATGGCTTAAGAGGTGAGACCAAGCTGGACACAGTCAGGTGCTAATGTGAGAACCTGGGTTCCATAGAGATTCAAACTTAGTCTTGGCTACATAGTGAGACACTGACTCAAAAATAAGTAAGTAAACAAACTAACAAGCAAACAAATAAAACCAATAAAATGAAATCAATCATTGTACGTCATCATATGATACTATATTAATGGACTTTAAAGGAAAAGAAAATCATTTCAACAAATGTACAAAAAGCATATAGCAAAATCTATTTCATTGATGACTAAAAATATTCCTTGAATATTGAGGAATTCCACCAGCCCACTGGCTCGGGTTCCTTCTCTGGGCTGGTGTCCTGAGCAGACCTTGGGCACAAGCTCTGCAGCCAGTCCCACAACACCCAGAGGAAGCTGCTGCACTCCCAGATGCTCTAACAAGCCCAGGATCACAGGATCCCAGAATCACAGGATCCCAGAGACAGCTTGACTTGAGGAGTTCTGACACAATCAGGATCACAGGAAGGACAGGCTCTAGTCAGATTTAGCAAGGGCAGGTAGCACTAAATATTGCCAGATGCGGGGGGCGGGGGGCAAGTGTAAGAAAATAAACAATACAAACCAAAGTTACTAGGCATCATCAGAACCCAATTCTCCCACCATAGCAAATCCTGGACATACCATTACACCGAAAAAGAAAGATTCAGATATAAAATCACTTATCATGGTGATGTTACAAGACTTTAAGAAAGACATAAATAAATAGCACCCTCAAAGAAATACAGGAGAACACAGGTAAATAGCTAGAACCCCTTCAAGAGGAAACACAAAAATTCCTTAAAGAACTACAGGAAAATACAATCAAACAGGTAAAGGAAATGAGCAAAACCATCCAGAATCTAA
>NW_022196903.1:101363026-101410504 GCF_008632895.1 Mastomys coucha
ATGTTTTTACACTATACTATGGTTTTCAGAACAGCTTATATATTTCAAAAGTATTTATATACCTAAAAAAAACATAGATGATTAACTAGGGAGGTTGCTTGTAAGAGAACAACAATGAGTGAGACTGAATGCTTTGCTTGACATTTGTAACTCCTGTACCAAGTTTGAAGAAGAGGACTTTATAAGTTACTCTTTCTCTGAGATGAATGCTTTTCCAAATTATCACAGCTAATGAACCAAATTCTTACCCTCACCTAATGTCTATGCCACCCTCCAAGCAGAACCATTGTTCATTGAAACAACTGGTGAATGATTTTATGGATAGACCATCTTAATACACACACCACTTCTTCAATGAATGTAACCTGTTCTCTGTGGACTGAGAATGAAGTCACTCACTCAAGTCAAATAGCTTTGACCATAGCAGGAAGTCGTGCCTACAATTCACCCCTTGGCGCAACAGAACTGTAAACTCTCAGCTTAGCTATGATGGAGGAAAAATCCTTTGGTGATGTCAGGGTCATTGAAGTATAGCCTTATTATAATGAAATCCAATGTCTAAAAATTGTTCTTATTTTGGGCTTGTACCACAGTAAGAGCCAAGATTTTAAACTCTACTAAATACAAAACAAGCAAACAACAAGACTTTATATATTTATGTTCATTTAAGAAAATACTAGTAGTGATGCATTATTTTGATATATACAGTTAATATGTTTGGAGTTATTTAAAATTTATATTGAGAAAAACATGTATTTCAGTATTGCTGTAGACAAGCATCTACATAAGTCTATTAAATTGATTGTTGTTTTATATCAAACAACTTTCATAATACTCATTTTTATTGTTATAATATTTTATAAATTTTGAGGAATATGACAAAAGGAGGGAGGAGTTGGGGTACAAAAGGGAAACAAGAATGTAATTTAGTTCTATTTACTTAAAATATGTTTTTTAATGTTAACAAATTCAGATAAATTGAAATCCTGTAAATTTTCTCATTATAATGCAATAAAAGTTAAAAAAAACTTTGAATATCCTCAATCTTTTACGAAATATAACAACTACAGTACCATAATACAATTTAAAAAAAATGTATTTCCTATGAGACATGGCTGGACATGATTGCATAGACCTTTAATCTCAGCACTAAGAAGGCAGAGGCATGTGGATCTTTGTGAATTCAAGGACAGCCTGATCTATGTTTTATGTTCCAGACCAGCCAGAGATATACAGTGAGACCCTGTCTCTCTTAAAAAAAAAAAAAAAAGAGAGAGAAAAGAAGGAAGAGGAAGAGGAGGAGGAGGAAGAGGAGGAAGAAGAGGAAGAGGAGGAAGAAGAAGAAAAGGAGGGGGTGGGAGGGAGGGAGGCAGGCAGGCAGGCAGGCAGGCAGGCAGACAGGCAGGCAGGCAAACAAACTGACAACAGCATGAGACATGAGCCCTACAAGGTGGAACACGTCCATGCTCCCATTTATTGGGGGATTTAAGGCAGAAAGAATGATTTACTTTAGAAGTTGGAGACTAGCTTGCCTAGCATACTATGCCCCCAACTCAAATTTTGAATTATTAATTAATACTCCATAAAGTTAAATTTATCTACATCTAATATTAATGTAGATATGTTGTCCTTTTTAAAAAGAATTCAGTTTTTTAAGACAAGGTCTCCCAGCTGGCTAGCCCTGGCTGACATTGAACTCACAGAGCTTCATATGCCTCTGCCTCCTGAAAGGTGAAGTTAAAGGTGTATGCCACCACACCCATTTTAGTGTAGGCTTGAAACAAGAACTGAGCTAAACTAAATGAACTTCTCTCCTGAGTCACATGGCCAAGGGTTCTAAACTAAGAAACCTGTAGAAAACACACACCTACAAACTCACTCATGTATGTCTGCTAGAGTTTCTTGAGGCCATTACCAAACTTTGCTGTATGTTTTCAATACTTGCAGAGCTTTAAAGCATCTTGATGTCCAGGTTATACAGCAGAAAAATCTAACCAGATGTTGGCAGACATGAAAAGCCAGGCATTAACTCATACATATGATGATTCTGAAGTAAGATAAAGTTTGAAGGCTACTGAATTAGGACAAAGTTAAAGTTTACTAATGTCTCTATTACAAATTAGTAACTTAATTATAGCAACCACTAGAGATGGTTTGAACTCGGACTGAGTCAGTTACCATGCAAAGATTCTTGGTAATAATAAACTGCAAAATGCTTCTTAGTACAGCGCCAAAAGATAGATGCTGAGTGCTCAAAGTACAGAAGATGCATGACTCAAAGAGGAAAAAAAAGAAAGGTCAGGTTCTATTTCCAAATTCCTTATGAAGGTTACTTGTGAGGAGCCAATCACTCGGCCTAACCAAGAATTGACAGTTTGGACACTGAAATCACAGCTCATGGAGCAAAAATGCATGTTTATACCTGACACACTTGGGTGCTTCTATTTTGGTAAACCACAAACCACCCTCCATTTATAACTTTAGCTTGAATCTCAACAGAGAACTCAGAAATTTACAGACATCTGATACTAAGGGTGTGGCCCTAGACTTAAGCATGGAAGAGGTAAGTGGCCCATTTCTCAGGCCACTGGACTGGCCATCTCTTCTTCTGAGGAAGCCTCCCAGCAGGGTGAGAGTCGCAGCTCATCTAGTCGGCAGGATGCCGTTCACAAGCTGGTCCTCCTGTTCCTATCCCCTGGGCCTCTTAGCAAGTGGAAGACTCTCCTGTCTTAGTGGAACATTTGGGGCAGTAGGTTACAATGACGTTGTGACCCACAGGAATAGCTCCGCAGAGTTGGACTGACCTTATGGCACATGTAGGATCCACCCTTTTTCACTCGGTCTTTCCCAGAAGTGGGACCTTTCTGTAGACGAAGAGAAAAATCATTTGTTAGTCTAGACAACATGAATGCTCCTCACAGATTGGAAAGGAGTCTATTTTGGCAGAAGCAGTCATCCCGTGGCTACACAGACTCTCCATGTGTCTCTGGACACTGTATATGTTCTCACACCCTTTTGAATACCCATGACCCTAAATGTCCAACTACCAATTTTCTACAGTCCACCTCAAGTCCCTGCGTCTGCATGAAGACAGTGATGACAAAATGCTATCTACCTCTAATCTCCCAATAATATTTTTTGCCTATATACCTATAAACTATTTGGCAGCATCTCCTGCCTCATCACCCTGATTCAGATTTACCCTTGTTATTACCAACTTACTCATTTAGATAGCAAGGGTGAGTTATGTTGTTGCTGGCTAATAATTGACTGTGCATCACCCCGGATTCCTTTACACAGTTTCAGAACCATGTAACTGTCAATGTAATTCAGAAACAGAACACTATTTTCTCTAAAAATAAAATTCATTAGATATAGTGCCAAACGGAACAAGGCACTGTTGTAAATATTTTGTTTTAATTCTTATACCATCAATAACCCCTTTGGAGAAAGGAAAGTGAAGAATGAAGATTCCCAGCCAGGCTCTGCTCCAGGATCAGTGCTCTGCAGCTCTCTGCCTCAGTTCCCCTTAGAAACCAGAAAGGCGGGACGTGGGAGAGAGCCTACCGCCGGCAAGAGGGAACAGTAAAGAGAACAAAGACCTGGACAGAGCAGCCAAAAGCGATGTCTGCTTCTTCTACAAAGAAGTTCTGATAAAAGGGCAATGGAGATGAAATCCTGGCGCTTCAGCTGCCAAGATAAAAGCCTCAACATCAAGTGTGTTCTCCAAAAGGCATGGAAGAAGCGCCAAGAAACTCCCATAAGCCAGAGCTGGGGAGTGGGGGTGGGAACCATTTGTTTTTCCTTTGTTGTTCAAAAAGACAACTAATCACACAGCCATCTGTTTTGTTTACTGAAAATAAGAGAAGCCGGGCACAATCCTCCTCCTGGCTTCATTTTTGCATTTCTAGCTAAAGTCATATTTGTCAAAGACTATTGACTAAAAGACAAAATGTAAAAGGACCATGCCCACCCCACTCTTAAAGAGGGGCAGCACACTATCATGCCAGTCTTGTCAAGGTAGATAGAAAGGCAGGTTTCTTCCAAGGTATTTTATACACTGTCACTCAGTCCCTGACTCTGCATAAATACTTTGCAAGTTCAGGGTATACCTATGGCCCTAAACTCTTAGATACACTGATAGTATTACTATTATAATTGGCATGCTGAAAATTTAGATACATTGATAATATTACTATTATAACAGGCATGCTGAAAATGTAAAGTCTACCAGTGAAAATAAAGGCTCGAACCACAGCTTTCTCTTCAGGAGCATCTAGAACTAGACAGCTATTATATAAGAATCTCTGGATGACTTTATCAATGTATAAAAGGAAGGCACTGGGGCTGGAGAGACAGCTCAGCTGTTAAAAGCATTGGCTACTCTTCCAGAGGACCCAGGCTCAATTCACAGCACTCACAAGGCACCTCACAACTGTCTGGAACCTCAGTCTCAAGGGACCAGAGGCCTTCTTCTGGCCTCTGTGGGCAGTGCATATACATGGTACACCAACATATGCAAGTAAAACATCCACACACATAAAAGAAGATGGGAAAGGGGTAAGGCATCAATCAAGAGTTCACCTGAAGCATGTATAATTAATTACATGTCTGCCCTAGATGATGACCACATCGCTAAGACTCTTTCTTTTTTGCTTGGAAATCCCTACGTTTGCTGCTTTTGGAGGTTCTCCACATTCTGTCAGACCAGAGGTTAATGCCAATTCAGTTCTCAACACAACTATCATAGTATGTGCTAGAATATAAGATTAATTTTGTTTGTCAAAATACATGTAAGAAGTAGGTCATTCACCAATGGGAAGATGTGAAAACTAAAGCTCCCTCTCAGCTACTCCAATGACCTAAAGTTGCAGTCGAAAAATATGTCACTCTTCATGGTGGTACAGCACTAACAACCACTGCAGGCTAATCTAACTGCAACAGCCAACGCAATCCTGAACCTAGAAACTGATCAGCTACCTGCTATATATGAGACAGTTTTTGCTATGAAACAAGACATAGGATTAGGTACAACTGTTTGAAAGACTTACCACTTTGCAAAAAGGCAGGAAAATTACTAAGACGACACAATGTCTAAAATAGTGACCCTAAAAACTCATATTCAACAGAGCATTAAAAAGATATTAATTTGGGTGGATGAGATGACTCAGGAGTTATAGAGCTTGTCACAAAAGTGTTATGATCTAATTTCTATCCACAAGACCTATATGAAAGAAGAAAAGAACTAACTCGTGCAAGTTGAATTCTGACTTCCTGATACACATGGAGAAACAGACGTGTGCACATACAAACACACACATGTCAACACATAAACATACAAACAAAAGAAATAAGTGGGTTAGTGATAATGTCATTCTCTCTATCTTTAGGCAGTAAGAGCCTATTGCTGAAGACATCACTCATTCTGGGTGCAGTACATTGAGAAATCAATCTCAAACTGAACAGGAAACTCTCTCCTACATGGCTAGCCATGTTACATAGTAACAGAGGTGCTATCAAGGCTGCTGGGAGAAAGAAATATCACTCCCTAGTCTAGAACCCTGAATGCTACAATACTGACATGCTGGCAAGATGTGCCCATTAGTCCAACAGCGGAATGATGGCTAGAGGAGTAACCAACTGCTTTCTGATACAGGAAGAATCTTATACCTGGTCAAAAATCCATTACTGAGAAGTCCATAGGTCTTAAGGGAAGCTTATTGATTTTGTTTTGCTAAGAGGCCACACTGTCACAATGCCTTCTAAATATTTATGTTTACACATATTTATTTGTATTGTTCTCATCTTTGATCAGAGAAGATTCTTATGTAAGACTGGTCAAAGTTTATAGGATGAATAACTGTGGATCTGTCATCTATTTCAGCTTGCCAACATCCAAGGCTCAAGAAATGTCATAGAAGAGGGGTGGAAGGAAGGAAGAGCTAGCATAGCAGGTGAGTAGGAGAGCTGTTACACGCTGACTTCTGGGAAGGGATGGGTTGTTGCATGTATCCACTCAGTTTCATAGGATCAAGTCAGTCAAAATTCCATAACAGATCAAGGAAGAGTTCTCAAGAACCACTTCTCAAAAAATTAAAAGGATTATTTAAAACTTCTACCTTTTCTAGACACATACTGAAGTTTTTAGGTAAAAATCACATAGTGCTTGGAAATATATTATTTTATAATTATATAACAATATATAAAATATAATATATTACTTTAAAATAATATAAAGGTATTTGATTAAACTAGACTGGATAATTATTAAAAATAGAAAAGCTTTACAATGTGTTGCTTCAGCTCTACTCAACTTTATTCCCAGAATTCTATTCCTTCTGGGTTTTGGCTAAGGTAAGCTACTAGAAACATTTCCTGGGAGGCCTGGCAGACAAAAGAGCAAGAAGAGCTGTAGTGCTTTCATTATCCGAACACTGATGTAAGGAGACCAAGCTGGTCCACAGCTGCTGCGACCTCCCTCAGACCATCCATCTATCCTTCAGCCTCGGACTCCAGAGCATGTGTGCTCCGGGCTCAGGGGTGAAGGGTACTTGTCCTGTCTATAGGATCCACATTTTCAAAATTGAAAGCAGTGACAGACTGGCAGTTTCAGTCTGTCTTCATGAACTTCAGGTGACGATCCTAAGTGCCAGATTTCCTTTGCTCTTTCCAACTAGGTGTGCATCTGTCTTTTCCAGCTGTGATCTCCTCTGAGGATCTCAAGGATCCACACTACACTAAGAAAACACTAGTTCAGAATATAGTATACATATGTATGACAGAATCAAATTTTAAATTTAAAATAGCATTATAGCCACTGGGTATGATTAAAAAAAATTCAGTAATAAATTTATTTTACACATGTAGATGTACACAGAGACACACACTCACTAATGGTTGGTCCCATCTCTGAATGAACAATATTGACAAAGTTAATAGCCATTGAATCTGAGCTATGGGATCTCTGTTTTCATTTATATCTGAAAATTTTCAAAACAAGAAACTTAAAAGGAACACTATCTAAAATGCCGCCAAACAGAGTCATTAAAGAAGTATTCATAATATTGCTTGAAGAAGAGAGAAAACAAAGGTTAAGAGGCAGGAGTGAGAGGGTCTAAAACTGCCAATCATGAGTTTCTTCTCAAACTCTTTTGGTAAAAACAGAGGAATAGATTCAGTGCAGTAAAAACTAAATCTCTCTGGCATAATAAGGATCTTCTGCATACACTCAGAGACAGTTCATTAGAAATCTTAAATGTATTTTTCATTGTGTTTTTCTTAGTGTAATGTGGGTCCTTGAGATCTCTGAGATCACAGCTGGAAAAGAAAGATGCATACCTAGTTGGGAAAAGCAAAGGAAATCTGGCACTTAGGATTGTCTTGTTATAAACAAGCTAGTACTATGGGGTACAATGCATTCAAAGTAGAAAATAATTACGAGTTTCTAGAAAGTACCCACAATCCTCCAGATAACCCCTCACCCACAACTCAGTAAGCAACCCTAAAGAAACTCACTGGGATGGACAGATGGAGACACACACACACAGAGGACTGGTTAAGGGGGGTATGGGGATCAGAATGATAGGGACCAGGATAGGAGAGCAATGAGGTGAAAATGATAATTCTATATGTATATGAAAATATTATAATGAAAACTATTACTGTGGCTAATTGGTGCATCCTAATAAAAATCATTTTAAAACAAAGTACAAATAATTAAAAAAAAAAAAGGGGTGAGTCTCTAAGAAAAAGAGCTGCCATGACACTGAAGATGTCACATGAACTATGGAGCATGTGTGAGCACTCCAGTGGTACTCAGATGCTGGCCAACAGCCCCAAAGCCCTTGGCCAAGTGTGGGCAGTGCAAGAAAGATCAGGCAGTTTACAACCACTGCAGACTTATCTTTTCAATCACAATGGAAATCAGAGCCTAAAAGAAAAGGTAGAAGCAGTGGATAACAAGATACAAGTGGTTTGAAATCAGAAAATGCCTTTGATATCAGCCACACCATATCATGTACACATACTTGCAATATGAGCTTTTTTGCCTCTAAGAAACTAAAAGGAGGGATCATGAAACTATTCAAAATTTCCAAGACTCTTTCAAATGGCCTCCTAGATCTCTCCGTGAACTATCTGCTCAGCTCACCCAGACAGCTGCCCAGAAGCCACGTGGTCTTCCTATTGAGCAAGACCACATCTCAGCAGGGTCCCAGAAATACTTATTCTCTCTGCCTGACACGTCTGGTCCCAGCTGTTCATTAAACTCAAGATTCACCTCAAATGTTATCTCAGGATGAAAAACATGGGCTCAATCAAACTAGGTTCAAATCCTGCTCCTGACACTGAATGAGCCTTTGGGATAGTTATGCAACCCCTCTATGCCCCCAGGTTCCTCCTTTGAAAAACAGAAATAATAACCATCCCGGCTTCTCTGGACAGATGGAGGGACTGGAGGAGAGAAAGTGTAGGACGCATTAAAGAAATGACAGGAGATCTGTGTCATGCTGATGTTACTACTTCATATTATTAATTTATAACTAACTCAGATTTCCCAAAGGTGCTCATGAACTTAATAGCCCTGCTGGTGTATAACTTCACATTCAACCCCACAGAGACCACCTGATCTAGTTAGTCTAATGCTCAATTCCCAAGTGGAGTTGTTCAAGTCCTAATAAAATTCATGGTATGTTAATAACCCTTGTAGACTAAAGACAGACTGTTTTATACTATAATAAAATTGTCATAGCTGAAGCACCATCACAGAGTACAGTCTGATTCAATCATGGCACCAGACTTGGTTAAATTGATCTTTTCATCACTAAAACCAACACAGAAAATTGTAGGTCAAAGATAGCAGAGTTAATGTCACTTTGACATACAGTGAAAAAAATCCAAAACTATTCACCTTCATTCTAATGTCTTTCTACTAGCCTAGTTCAAATCATATCCCAACACCAGAGAGAAAAACTGAAATTCATGATTTTCTATTGGACAAGAGAAGCTATTCTTTGCTTTTAAAAATATTTAAACAGCAGTTTTGTGACTGTCTCAAAGTATCTCCTATTCCTGGGAGATAATCTGAATTCCTCCATCTCTTTCATCCCTACATCCAAGTAGTCCAATTAGCTTTACCTCCAAAGGAGAGTTCTAATGAATGGCGGCTCATCATCTCCATGACAACCTCTCTGGCTCACACCACCATCATCTGTCAGCAGAACCAACTATAATAGCCTCCTAACAGGCCTTTATAGCTTTTAAGATGGTATCTGGTGGGAGCCCAATAACATTTGTAGAATAGATCAAAGGCTGGCTGGCATTATGAAAAAAGTGAGACAAGACAATGCATAAAGTATAATTCTACTTATCTAAAACTGAAAACAATACCACATAATCTGTGCTCTCTAGAAAGAGGATCACAAATTGCTGGGGCATGAGACACAGGGGTTACAAGGTGGCACAAGGTGACTGCTGTAGTCACTATTCTGACTGGGATTATTTCATGGACAATTACCAAACTGAACTAAAATGAACACTTCAAATATATATGGTTTATTGCATATCAATATACACCAAGATAATTTGGGGAGTACTAGTTTATTTGCTTGTTTTGAGCCTGGGTCTCACCAGGAGAGACCAGGCTGGCCTGGAACTCTCTATCTAGACCAGGATGCCACAAATTCATAGAGATCTGCCTGCCTCTGCATTCCAAGTGCTAGGAGGTACGCATGCCCAGCCACAATTGGTTTGTTTTTGAGTAAAAATAAAAACATATAAAGATAAAAGTCAGAGTAAGCTGTAACTCAATAGAATACTAAGCCATTTTCAGTAAAATACAGAATCTGAAGCAATTATTGCAGGGGCCTCTTCAAACACACAGCCAGCAGATCTCTGTGCCTCCTACACATCACTAGGGACAAGAAGGAACAAACATGGAGACAACAAGGTCCACTGTGAGCTGACAGTGAAGCTGACCACTGAGAGCACAGGGGCTCAGCAGAGCATTTGTTTCTAGTTTTGCATGTTTGGAATTTTCTATAAACAAAAACATTTTTAAAGTCAAAGAATATAAAAGTTTAAACAAAAATAAATGAAAAGAAAAGCTGTGTTTTCCAGGACCCTAAATATTAGTCATCAAAGACTTCCTTAGAACTTTAAATGCAGAGGAATTTAAATTAAGGGAGAGATTTTATTCTCTACAACCTTGAGAAGTGCACTCAGTTGAGTGCTAAGAGTTGAGAGCTAAGCTGCCCTTGCCCTGGTTAACTGAGTGCTGGATTCCCTGGCACACTTGACTTCTAGGCATGCCTTCCAGCTGGCAGATGACCTGGACTCATAAGGCAAGGTTCCAGCAGCCCAAAATTCAGGGCAACAAAAAAATCATCCATTGCCTATATGCTAACATAGCAATGGCACTAACATAGTGGCACCATGTGTGTTACTAAGACAAAGGCTCTGCCAGGCAGTGGTGGCTCACGCCTTTAATCCCAGCACTTGGGAAGCAGAGGCAGGTGGATTTCTTAGTTCGAGGCCAGCCTGGTCTACACAGTGAGTTCCAGGACAGCCAGGGCTACACAGAGAAACCCTGTCTTGAAAAACCAGAAAAAACAAACAAACAAAAAAGAAGACACAGATTCCGCTCACCATTCCTACAAGTCTCTTCAGCCACTTCTGCCATCTTCTTTTTTCAGGCAAAGTACTACTGTTGTAAGTCAGGATGTCTCAACACCCTGAGAGTTGGACTGATGGGTGCAGACCATCACATCAGCCGCACCCCCATCCCTTTTAAAGAAAGGCATTCTGCTTTCAAACATCCCCAAAAAATTAATGACCACTGACTGTTGCACATCACAATTACTGCAAGTACACTAACCTTTTTATGCCATTTGGTCCTCAGAGATGACCCTGAAAATAGGAAGTATTACTTTAAGTATAAGGAAACTGGAAGCCTGAGAGCAATGATATGTGTGCCCGGTCCTAGGCTCACAGCTATTGAGCAGAGGGCTGTGCAGTAGTAGCATCCGCACTATCAGAATACCATGGGGCCTTCAAACTGACCTCACCTCTAAGCAATCAACCATCTTATAGACGTCACAGAATCTCTTCCCAAGGTACAAAATAAAATGTCCCCAAAACTCTTTTATGCTCAGTATTGACATGAAATGGGATTTTAAGGGTGAGTACATAAAAGTATTACTGAAAATAATGCTTTTTGAATTAGGTGAAATGTTATTTATCCCCTAGGGACGAATCAAGGAAAATGATACTCCAGCTGGGCATGGTGGTAAATGCCTTTAATCTCAGCACTTGGGAGGCAGAAAGAGGATCTCTGTGAGTTAGAAGCCAGCATAGTCTATAAAGTGAGATTCTCTCAAAACAACAAAAACGAAAAAAAGAAAGAAAGGAAGGAAAGAAGGAAGGAAAAATAGAGGGAGGGAAGGAAGGAGAGAGGGAGGAAGGAGGAAGAGAGAATGAGAGAGAGAAGTTACATAATTAGGTTTAATTATTGCATTAAAAGAGGAAGGTGATGCCATAGAAAGGTCAAAGGTAGAGGGAAGTTCAAGGTCTAACCACAGCCTATCAGACACACAAACCAAATGAACAGCTTCCCAGGTTCTCATTATTAAAGCACAGAATCCTGCAGTGGTGAACTCAAGCAGTGCACCCTGCTTTTGAGGTGAAGAAGAACAGCCATTCCGTTCATGTTGTTTGTTCTACTCATGCTAGGTCAAAAAGGAAGAGAATCCTTGAAACTGCATTCAAGTTGCTCACACCAGTATGGATGGCTCTCCATTGTCTAAAAACCTACAATTTTTGCTTCTGGAATCATGTATAAAATATGGTATTTAACAAACTAATTTTACTCACTGAACAAGCAGCAGATAAGTAAAACTACTTACCACAAACAAAATGAGGAAAAGGAAAGGAAGAAGTGAAAGGGAGAGGAGAGAAAAAAGAAGAAAAGGAAGAAGAGGCAGTGACGGCAGCTACAAGAGAGAGAAAAAAATGAGACATATTAGCATTTGCCACCTCATTCTACCTGTATTTCTGGTCACATAACGCAGGCCCTCTGACAGCACAGGCTTTTGGTCTGTTGAGCACTTCACCATAAGCATTCACCAGCATCTGAGACTGGGGATGTCGGCAGACATTTACTGACTCCATGGCAACCAGTCTATACTTAAATGTCTGTGGAATAACTATCCACCAGTGATTTGGGATTTGGCAAGCAAGGGGAGTAAAGATCAGAAACAAACCAACAAACAAAAGATGGGAAGGATCACTCTAAAATCTTACTTCTACAATAGCATTAAGTCAGTTTGGTCTTAAATGCACTGCAAAATAACCCGAGACATCTGCAGGATGAGCTAGACAGAAGCCAGGGCAGCACCGCAGGGACCCGGATCCAGGACCACAGAGCTCCGACCCTCACTCTTGGTCTTTTTTTTTTTTTAAGCACACAAAGCACAACTGAATTTATTTATAAACTGATTTAAATAGGGCTTTCAGATTTTCTGGACTGAAGCTTTTCTGCAGAAAATTTTGGAGTCCTTATGCAAGTAGGATTTGGGACATTATTTTTTTTTAATTAGCTATTTTATTTACATTTCAAATGATATCTCCTTTCCCGGTTTCCCCTCAGGAAAAAAAAAAAAAAAAACAGTGTTCCCTCCCCTCTCCCCCTGCTCACCAACCCACCTTCTCCCACTTCCTGGCCCTGGCATTCCACTACACTGGGGCATATAACCTCTCCATTGACCAAGGGCCTCTCCTCCCATTGATGACCGACTTGACCATCCTCTGCTACATATGCAGCTAGAGCCATGAGTCCCACCATGTGTACTCTTTGGTTGGTGGTTTAGTCCCTGGGAGCTCTGAGGGTATTAGTTAGTTCATATTGTTGTTCCTCCTAAGGGGCTGCAAACCCTTCAGCTCCGTGGGTCCTTTCTCTAGCTCCTTCACTGGGGACCCTGTGCTTTACAGAGGCCCTCAGAGGTCCTGCCTCCACTTCCATTCCATGGGAACCCTATGCTCTTTACCAGCCAAGGTTGTGCCACTGTCCCCAGAGAAACCCTGTGTCCGTTCTTCCGAAGACATGAGAAGAGCATCTACTATCTTCCTTCAAAGGCTGCCTCCTTCAAGGGCTCAGACTTTCCCAGCTGCTCTGCTCTGCCACCAGGTAGGAGGCGGAGAAGAAAGAGTGCTGCCAGGCTCCAGGAAAACAGTTTAATGTTCCAGACAACCCAGCGGCATATACATATGCACTCTGGTAAACGAGAGGTAATTTTAAAAATTAAGGATATGAAGAATCTAAGTGCTAAAAACCAGTCAGCCTAAATACAGAGGCTTTTTTCAGGTATTGCTGAAAGAAAACAAGTCACATGGGTTTCTGTACCAAGGAACTGCTTTCCCATTGTCTAATGAAAGCAGTACACTGTTCTGTGGACAGGGTCTCCTAAAGCAAGCTCAGAAAACTGGACTGATACTGTTCGACACATCCCTGTCTACCCAATCCTAATAGATTCACACTAAAGTATACAGAAATGAGTTTCTTTCATTCTGTAAACAAAGCATTCATCTTTTTAAAAAGATTTATTTATCTTATTTGTATGAGTACACTGTAGCTGTCTTCAGATACACCAGAAGAAGCATCGGATCCTATTACAGATGGTTTTGAGCCACCATGTGGTTGCTAGGAATTGAACACAGGATCTTTAGAAGAGCAGTCAGTGCTCCTAACCACTGAGCCATCTCTCCAGCCCATAATGCATACATCTTAAAGAAAAGTGACTTCCCATTGAACCCAAACCAAACCACAGAAATCACAGAGTACCAGCTACATGGACTTAACGACCTGCTCCAAAGCCCATCACTTCTACTTCTCAGAAGAACACTGGGAAAGCCCTGGTCCTGCAAGCCAGGTCAGATAGGGTCCTAAGCACCCCTTAAAGTGGAAACCATAAACAATTCCATTTTCCTAAGGAATCAACACATCCTCATGCAACCTCAGTGTTCTGCATGATACTTCATCAACAACTTGAGAATATAAAAATTAGCTTATACCAAATGGTATTTTAACTTCAACATTATTTTCAAAGAACTACCTAAAGATTTCTGCGATTTTATTTGGACAGTGTGAAAGTGGTAAGTGGTAAGCACCCAGCGCTGTGAACTGTCTCCCTGGAGCTACAGTGCTTACTTCCTGGACTGGGTATGAAGTGGAGGCTGCCCACGGGGAAAAGTGCTATTTATAACCGCATGCTACCAGATGGCATAGCTCTTCTCCACATCTCTAAAAGGGTCCAGAAAAAAATCTCTTCCATGTATTAGATTTCAGAGTAAGGTGTATGCTTACAAATATTTCTTTTAAACTTTGATTACATTTAAAACACTAGTTATAATTAGCATTTATAAAGAAGTGCTTACTACACGCCAGCCTTTGCACTAAACATTTTCTTCATAGTACCATGGAAACCTCTCAAGAGGCTGGATAAAAGACTGTTTCTTTTCTTTTTCCAATTCCTCTTACTTACTTACTATTTGTGTGTGTACATATAGGTGAGCAAAGTAGTGACACAAAATGGCTGGGTAAAGAACGTAGCTACACACTCCCATGGAATGAAGTGGAGGCAGGACCTCTGAGGGCCTCTGTAAAGCACTTGAGCTTAACAAATGAGGGACCTCAAGACCAAGAGTGAGGGTTGGAGCTCTGTGATCCCGGATCCTGGTCCCTGCGGTGCTGCTTCTGTCTAGCTCATTCTGCAGATGTCTCTGGTTACTCTGCACTGCGTTTAAGATCAAACTGACTTAGGGCTTTTGTAGAAGTAAGATTTTAAAGTGATCCATTTCCACAGCACATGTGGACATCAGAGGAAAAACTTCAAGACTCTGTTGTTCTTTCCATCCACAATATAAAGATCGAGCTTAGGCTATGGCTTGATGACAGCAACCTGACCCTCTGAGCCATCTCACTAGAAACTGAATAAGTGCATTAAAAACTTGCCTCAGTCCATTCAACTAATGGGTGGCTATGCTAGGATCCAACTTTAAAACTAAATTCTTCCAAACATCATGCTATACTTCATCCCTACACATGATTAAATAGACACAAATTCCTAAGAGCTTAGGTATGTCGGATGCTATGTCTACAAATGCCTAAAACTTTACACACAAATGTGACATGAGGAGATTTCTGAGAAATGTTGCTAAATAGATGAAAATACCAACACTGCTCAATATCTGGAGTGGATTGGACCCAGGGTCTCCTGAGGAATTCAAATCTACATCCTTTATGCAAAACAGAGCAGTGTTGGCATCTAACATATACATCCTGTGATGTAGTTGGCATCATCTCAGGATTACATACAATTTCTGACATATCACAGACAATACCCAAATCTCTATCATGCTACATTGTTTGAGAAATAATAAGAGCAAAAGGTCTAGGCAGTTTTTGGTACAATTTCTCAGATTAGTTAATGGAACCCTTAGATGTAGAACTTTTTTATACCAAGGGCTACCTCCATGGACACACGCCAGAGTGACGTGTGATGTACATATATGTGTATTAAAAATAGGTCCACAGAACGACGTCAAAAAAATCACAGTATAACCTGATTAAGAAAAGATAATTTGACTGTTCTATTTTCTCATCAGGCTTTATTTGAGAGCCTTGAGGGAAAGAACAAATGAGTCACAGTGTGGCAGAGGGGAGGCACTATTAGGAAGATATGGGAATGGAATGACACACTGTTACTTTATCCTTCATTAACAAGTTAAGTGCCAGAGTTAAAACAACAACAAAACCCAACAATTTGCCACATCAGTAATTTTAATAATAACCTAACAGAAATGAGAGATGTAGATGCCAAGGCCAGGAATCCAATTTCAAAATTCAGAATCTTAGAAACTATAGGCATAATTTAGCACTTCTCCTTTGCTTTTGGAAAGAGGTGCTGCATGGCACAGAGATTCATGCCTCCTAAATCATCTTGCATATTGTTAACACTTCCTGGCCTAACACATGTAGTTTGTGATACAATATTACTACAAAGAAGTAAGTAGCCCCAGTAAACCTCAAGTCTGGAGATTGAAAAAGCTGGAACTGCTGGGTGGTGGTGGCTCACGCCTTTAATCCCAGCACTTGGGAGGCAGAGGCAGGTGGATTTCTAAGTTCGAGGCCAGCCTGGTCTACAGAGTGAGTTCCAGGACAGCCAGGGCTACACAGAGAAACCCTGTCTCGAAAAAACCAAAAAAAGAAAAAAAAGAAAAAAAGAAAAGGCTGGAACTGAGTCCTGACTACAAATGAGGCTCAAAAGCCAGGTGAAGTTAGGACGTCTCTCCATTCCATGTATTATCATGAAAAATGGCTGGGGCTAGTGAGATGGCTCAGCGGGGAAGAGCACTGACTGCTCTTCGGAAGGCCATGAGTTCAAATCCCAGCAACCACATGGTGGCTCATAACCACCCGTAATGAGATCTGATGCCCTCTTCTGGTGTGTCTGAAGACAGCTATAGTGTACTTACATATAATAAATAAATAAAATCAAAAAAAAAAAAAGAAAGAAAGAAAAAGAAAAATGGTTCCGAGAACACAGACCTTCTTTCACATTGTTAGAAAGATTTTAAGGATATGATGTGTGTGCGTTCGTGTGTATGTGCATCTGTCTATGTGTATGTGTGTGTGGAGAAAGAAAGAGGTTGGGGAGGGAATGAAGGAGAGAAAGAGATCAACAGACAGTCACACAGACAGATAACAGATGAATGGATGGATGGATGGGTGGATGGATGGATGGATGGGTAGATGGGTGGGTGGGTGAGTAGATGGATGATAGACAGGTAGACGAGTGGATGGATGGATGGATGGATGACAGATGGATAATGGATGGATGGATGGATGGATGGATGGGTGGGTGGGTGGATAGATAGATGGATATAGATACATAGTGATAGAGCACTTATACACATGTGCTTAATAAAGCACTCTAATTCATGGAAAAGAAACCTATATCAAAACAATGCACAGCCACTTTGACTTTCACTTTCACTCTCAATAAAAGTACTACACAACTTTACATGATTTCATTTAACCCAAATACGGGACTGGGTACATGTATAGCTCAGTAGTATACTTCTTACCCAATTCTTGCATTACATCTTTGGCAACACATATCCAGCAAACCAAAACCGAGTTCATCATCTTTAGCCACATAGAGGTATAGAAGCTGTTAGATCCAAATGAAGTTCCAATTCCAGACTCCAAAAGATATTCCAAATATCCAGAAATGGGTTCAACGTGGATATTAGGAGGATTTCTGGTGGTTCTATAAAAGCCAGCATTCCTCAGGAACTTGTGAAGTCGGTTCCCTCTATCAAATGGACTCATTTCCCTTATCACTGGCAGAAGGGACAAATGGCTATCTATGGTGCCTATTAAGAAATTAAAGCAGATGCTGGCTTCCAGGCTCCCTCAGTATAAGAACCTGTAGCACATTTTAACATCCAGGCTAGCATCTAGCCCTTCTCACCTCCTCCCCTACCTTAAACTCCCTCCCCATAGCTACTCATTCTCCTTATAACCCTGCTATTCATTCTGTCTGTCAATCTTTCTTTCTAGCTCTATCTCTCTCTTTCTCCCTCCCTTTCTCTTTTCTCTTCTTCCCTCCTCCCCCTTTCTCCCTCCCTCCTGCTCTTCCACTCTGTTTTCTCCACTCCCTGCTGTTCTCCCCTCTCTCATAGCCCAGGCCAGATCTCATGGTCATGTTTAGTCTGTATCTTGGCTTTCTGCTTTGGACTCTTCCAGAAGCCTCTCTCCCTCTCTCTCTCTCTCTCTCTCTCTCTCTCTCTCTCTCTCTCTCTCTCTCTCTCTCTCTCTCTCTCTCTGCCTCTCTCTCTCTCTCTTTCTCTCTCTCTCTCTTTCTCTCTCCCTCTCCCTCTCTCCCTTTCTCCCTCTCTCTCCCTCTCATATCTACAATTAAAAACCTCCCCTTAAACCATTCCATGGAGCAATTATGTCATCAGTTTTATACAGAGGCCAGCCTGGACTGCAAACAAATCTATCTCAAACTAACAAACAAAACCCAAAAAAGAATGAACACAAACCTATAAGCTCACATGGGGGCCTGCTTCTAGCTGAAAGAGATGGCTGCTTTCAGCAATGATTCCACTTCTGTTTGATCAGTACTCAAAGAAAAATGCCCACAAGTATGAGCTGATCATATATAAGAAATTATAAAAAAAAAAAATTTAGATCAGAATCTAACATATGCTAAAGTCTGTTGACTTGAGAATAATAAAACAGAGTTCCACCTACAAAATGTAGAACAAAAAATGAAGTTTGACAAAGTGTTGAGAATACGTGACTATTTAGGGCTCAATCGTAAATGAGACATCTATCCCAGCAGCCTCTGCCTCCCACACCAAAGGCTCAAGAAACATGAGCAAACAAAGGACAGAAGAAAATAAGAGCCAGAGGATGGGAAGACAGCTGTGAGATGCAGCATTCTGGATGTGACATACTCACGGACTCACTGTAGACAGACGTTGCCTATATAGGACCAAGTCAACAAGACCTTTTAACATTCCAACAGGAACACTAACGGAACTCACTGAGTTACTGGTGGGAGTGCTCATGTAATGGGATGAGGATTAGGGGTTCCCAGGGGGACAGGAGAGGGGAGTTTGAAATGAACATGGTCAAGGTACATTATTTACATGTATAAAACTGACAAAGAATTTAAAAAGACATACTATTAAAAAATCCATATATTCGATTTCAGAGTGTATGCCACGGAGTAAAGTGGCATGGTGAGTGACTGACTGAATTATTGAGAAAACCCATCCACCCACTAAAGTCTCACATATGAAGAGATGGTCAGGTGGCCCATCCTTGACCTCCTGACAAGTCTGGTGGAGAAAATCTGGCCCTCAGTACAGTGCTAAGCTATGACCCCACTCTCCATCCATACCAACATAAGACAAAGGAGCCTCAAATAAATGACCCAAGATCTAAGCCCAAATTCCACCCATAATTCAATGCTCCCTGTCGGAGTTATAGATACAACTAAGGGGGCCATAAGTCAGAGGCTCTGATTATCTCTGCTGGTCCTTAGAAACCTATTTAGGTTCAGAAAGGGACAAAGAAGGCATCAAACACCTTCAAAAGTAAACTACATATCTGGGTTTGGGGTCTAACTTCTAGGCTAGGTCTAGGTCTAGGCACCAGTGGGGAAAAAATGCACCCAGTGCTATGTGAATGGTAAGGTCCACAGTCAGGATTCAGCATCTGTGGGCCAAGACCTGCAATGCTGATGTTTACCACCAGCTCAGACCAAGTGCCCAGTATTGCTGCTCAACAAACACAGGTAAAGAACATGATCTGGCCTATTAAATAAAAGGTGTTTCTGAGAAGAACTGACAAAAAGAAAACATTCCCATTCAGGAGTACTTAGAAATACTAATTAGCTCTCATTTGCTGAGTGCTGACCATGCTGCAGGCACAGGGCTCAGCGCACTAGTCTTCCTTTTTAATACAAGAACACAATATTGAAATTTTTGTTCATTTTCTTTTACAGAGCAGGAAGCAGAATCAAAGGATTTCATCCTCTCGCCCCAAAGCTATTACATCACCCAGTGATACCTGTATGCAGACCTCCATTTAAATCATTTACAAGTTATCTTGCCAACTGCTAGACTAGCAGCTGTACCATGTGCAATGGCTCTCTACTCTCCCAACCAAAAGCAATAGTTGCCCACTTTGCCTGTTCCCTGAGAATGACGGGCTACATCCTTAATGCAATTTACAGATGGCTTAGTCAGGGTTTCCACTGCTGTGATGAAACACTGTGACCAAAAGCAACCTGAGGAAGGAAGGGCTGGTTTTACTTACTCTCAGGTCATAGACATCATCCCTAAGTCAGGGCACAAACTCAAGGGAAGACCTGAAGCAGAGGAATGCTGCTCACTGGCTGTCCCCATGGCTCACTCAGTCTGCTTTCTTATACACCCAGGACTCCCTGCCCAGGGTGGTACCAGCCCCAGTGAGCTGGGCCCTTCCACTTCAATCATCAATTAAAAAGATTTCCATTCCATCAATTGGCCTAAGGCCAATCTGATAGACGCCTTTCTCAACTGGAGTTTCTCTTTTCAGGAAATTCTAGCTTTTTGTCAAGCTGACAAAACCAACCAGGACAACAGATGGAGGACTAGTAAGCTCATCAAGGATGAGATGACTCACCTCTGCCCTTGTAGCATTTTAAACACTGCAAATGGAGACACAGCTTCTGACCTCGCTATTCCATTACTTAACCACAGTTGCTACTGAGTACAACACAAAGTGCATTACTGAGAACAACAAAGAACCCACTGGCAAACTCTGCTCTTTTCATTCAACATTGCTAGTCCTATCAAGTAGCATACACTATGAAAGACAGAGCTCATAAAAGCCCTTTGATTGAGTAGATGGAAGTAAGGAATATAAATTGTAAGTCACTCTCTAAAGCCCCTAACTGGTTAACCAAAAGAAATCTATGCTCATTTCTAGTTCTCCCATAAGAGGGTAGGGATACAAAGCCAGAAGAAGAGAGAGAAGAAACAAGTATGTTCACCCATGGGGGGGGGGGGAGCTAAGGTATTGTGTTTCAGGGTGAGGGTAAACTGAAGACAATGGCTCCAGGCACCATTGTGCCTGTGGTAGGAAACCTTTACTTCCTTAAAAGGCCCAGCCCTGCCATTCTTCTCTTTGGATCCCACTGATCTAGCAGGGTGATGGGCTACCATCATCTGAAGGGCCTCTTCTAGAGGTGTCCTCACAGCTCCCACAGTGAAGAACAAACAGTTCATCCAGGCTCCAACACATACACAGGAAATCTTGTCACAGTGGACCTTGATTTGCTTAGCATCCAAGACTTTCCTCCAAAGAACCTTCTTGCCAGCAAGGCCTGTCTGTTGGATCCCTGTGTCAACCCCAACAGCAGGGACAGCTCCATAACCCAGTGAGAACTGTGGCAACGTGGGCTGACTCTGGTGCTCCAGAGCTCTCGCTTCAGCTCTCTCTGTTCAGGGTCTTCTTCACTTACAAACAGCCAGCTCTATTAAAGGAAAGCTGTACAAGCTGAACACCTCGACACAAAGCTGCCCTTAGGTTTAAAAAAAATTTTTTTTCCAAATATCAGTATACTGAAAGCCTGATGGTTCAACTGTATAAGCTGTTTCATATACAAGCTTATTTAAAATATTATTTAAAATCACCTTCAGGCTATTAGGTAAGCTATGTATGATATGGAAGCATTTCATATGCACACTTAGATTCTACTCTTGAGATAGTGCAAAATGTATGCATAAATTTCCCAGGGTACAAAATTTAAATACTTCAAGCTCCAAGCAATTCAGTGTGCTTTGTTCGATATGTGCTCTGGACATTCTCCCTACTGATGTTTCAGAAGAAGGTAACTGAATTGCCCTGAATTGTAACTTATACCAGGAATAACAGAAGAAAGGGGGATACTTACCCAGAAAAGGGAAGACTAAGAGGTAAATGCTATGGGGGCCTTCAGGAACTTGAAAAGCTTTCAGGTCAGGAGAGAGCAGAATAAGAAGCAGAGAGTTACACTCTCAGAGCGTTTGGCTGGACACAGCACCTTCAACAGAAGGTTCCATAAAGCAACTTCCTGCCCCAGGTGTTGGAGACTTCCTGCTGGCCAGGAGTTTCTTCAGCTTTCAGGGCTATCAGTGAATCCTACATGGCTGAATTCCCTAACAAAGAAGGCAGGGAGGACACTACTTAGTGTCTCCCTGCTCAGGAGGTTTCAACAGGAGCTTCTGAGAAATTGTTTATTATGAAGATGCCATCTCAGCACTAGAACTGGCGGTCACCCTTTAAGAAGGCCCACCCAACCCCATAACACTGTACTGGCTGGTTTTGTGTGTCAACTTGACACAGGCTGGAGTTATCACAGAGAAGGGAGTTTCAGTTGGGGAAGTGCCTCCATGAGATCCAGCTGTGGGGCATTTTTTCAATTGCCCCTTGTGGGTGGTGCCATCCCTGGGCTGGAGGTCTTGGGTTCTATAAGAGAGCAGGCTGAGCAAGCCAGGAGAAGCAAGCCAGTAAGGAACATCACTCCATGGCCTCTGTGTCAGCTCCTGTTTCCTGACCTGCTTGAGTTCCAGTCCTGACTTCCTTTGTGATAACAGCAATGTGGAAGTAAGCCAAATAAACCCTTTCCTCCCCGGCTTGCTTCATGGTCATGATGTTTGTGCAGGAATAGAAACCCTGACTAAGACAAACACATTTGCAAATATAGTCAAAGGTGCCGGATACTGGAACTACAGACATCCACACTGACTTCTGTGCCTCAGTAGTTCTTTTGCGCTGTATGAAAAGCTCTACCCAGAATCACAAACAGCAGTGGATACCCACAAGCACTTCCTCCAGAAAGATTTCCAGATTCTACTAGGACAAAGTAAAAATTATATTTTTATTTCATTTTTGAGATTATAATTTAATTACAACATTTCTATCTTCCTTTTCATCCCTCCGAACTCTCCCTCCCATATGTCCTTTCATACTCAGAAAATTACATTTTGAAAATTGTGAGAAGCCAACAGTGCAACCACCTTGCTTTGCCCTTGACACTCACTAAGCATGAAAACAACCACAGTTTTTCCACTTTGAACTCTCATACCCCAGAATATCCTCACAAAAGACACATGAACAAAGGTCTTCTAGCAGGTAAAAATTCCAAAGCAACCTCCTGTTTCTAGTACAGACTAGGCACTAAGTATATGCTTCGTGAGTGAGCATGCCTATGAAGGCATCATGCAGACAGAGAGGGACAAACAGACAGTCAGCAGCATGTGGTTTTGTTCTACATGCAGTGAGTGGTAGGAGGCCTCAGAAGGGTTTGTGGAGGAGAGACAATCAAGCATAGATAGCATCTAGGACCTAAATCAAGCACAGCTTTAGGATTACCAAGTAAAGCCAGTCTGAACCCTAAGAACAGCCAAGCAGTGGTGAAGAAGTGTCTGGACACGTGCAGTAAGTGACTATCCACGCTGTTCTCAGACCAGAAGGCCGCTATGTGTTCCAATCTACTTAGTGTGCCATGTGCAGAGAGGAGGGTTCAGAGAGTAGTCCATAGAAACAAGCAAAGAACGAACGCTCCATGTCACAGAAGGCAGTAAAGATGAGCTTACAGCCTCCCTGATCAATTCCCTCAGACATCAAAACAGGCCAGGGAAAAGACACACACTTCCCAACTGTGTAGAGCTATATAGTACGACCTATGGTCAAAACCCATGTTGAAAGAAAGCAGACAGATGTCTAGCTAAGCCTTGGCAGGCAGGAGAGGAAGACGGGGTCTGGACTGTGACAGCATGGAAGCATGAGCAAGGTTTGTAGGTGAGGATGCCCAAGGACTGCACCAACCAAAGTGAAGAGGGTGAGAAGAGCAAGCAAGCAGTATTCTCAATTATAATGTTCCTCTCCTTTGCTTGCACAGGCTAACATCCTCATTATCTTGCAAGTAGCATCCTAACTAGACAGGCAAAACACATCAAGAAGAAAACAATACTTTGAGACGGAGGAATGGAAAGAGTCTCCTCACATTAAAATGCCTAACCACCCAGCAATCTCATCAGGTGTGTACACGTATTTCCAACGCAAATGTAAAGAGGCTCATGTGCACTCTAGTTGATAGGCATTCCATTGCTGTAGAGTTAGAAACATACAAATCACTCTGGATATTTCCAAGACTAGAACTCTCTCACTGGGGGTACAGCAGGAGGACAGAGAGCTGTCTGAGCCCGACGTGATGTACACTCCTAAAATCGCAGCAGAGGCTAGAGGATTTCAGTTTAAGGCCAGTCTGGGCTACAGAATGATATCCGGTCCCATGTCTCAGAACAAACAAGCAAACAAGCCACCTGTTTAGACACAACTGTGTTCCTTTTAGAAGCAGAATAATACTATAAATCATACTATCCTATCACAGCAGCAGCAGCATGGCAGTATGGTACCTGGTAGCCAGGGTGACTGAGCAAGCGTAGGAAATCAGAACATTAAATAATCTCTTACCTTTTTATAGCTCTACATTTTGAATGCACAACATATTGTCACAGATAACATGAGGTCCAGATGTAAGAAAATGAGAAAGAAAAAATACAAATAAATTTTTTAACTTGGATATTTTATGTGGTTAAGATACAATACAGCAAATACCCACACCTTGGGTTGTCTGTATGGGTGCTCTGTGGACTGACAGATGGACAGATGGACAAGAAAAAAAGTGAACTGAACTGATCTTCATGGCACATGGCCAAACATCTCATTTTCTCTTAGAACTTTGTGTACAATATATGCCAGGCTGTTTCTACATAGATGACAGCTCAATAAAATAAAAACTAATGATTAACTTTTGCTCTCTAGAAGCCGCTAAGTAAGAAAAAGATAATTCCTGAATAACCTGTGTATAAGGAAAACTGACATTTCCCCAGCTCTCCAAAGCAGTTTTTAAAACTATTTGCTATAAGCTAGTCCTGGGGCTAGCATGAGCTCAGGGCACTATAGAGGTCAGGTTCTGAGATAAAATGTTTACATTTATCTCCATATATAAGATAGATAGATAAATATAGATAGATAGATGATAGATAGATAGATAGATAGATAGATAGATAGATAGATAGATAGATAGATAGATAGATATAGATAGATATATCTTATATAGCTCCAGGCACTTGGAGTCAAAACTCCCAATGAAGATGTCTGTTTCTAACTTTGCTTTTGGATGCAGCTGGAATTTGGACAGTACCTTGAGTCTTCCAGGTCTAAGTCTCTGGAACTGGCATTACTGTGGAATTAATGGTTATACTGCAAGTTCTGTGCCAAGCACTAATGATACACAAGCCATTAGGGAAGAAAGGCAAACAAGTTAGGCCCTCACAGAAAAATAGGAATCGGTCAAGCCTGGTGAGCCTCTACAGCTGCAAGAATTGCAGAGCCCAAATCCCAGAAAGAAGAATTCCCTAGGGATCTATCGATTCAAATGGCAGCAGATGCTGAACACCTTCCAACCCACTCACGGCCTGAAAAAACAAAATTTGGAGTTCAGAGACCTCCAAGGAGTCTCCATGGTGAATCCGCTAGCCTCTCAGCTGGTACCTTGAAGAACCAAGGGGAACTGGAAACGGGCTTGAGAGGGACTAAAGCTCAGCTGCATACACTTCCGTTCCTAACTGGTTATGCTGATATGACACAAAGACAAAGGTAAGGACTCTAGAGAAAGACTGTGCCAGCTAGAACTCAAAATCTCACTTCCATCTCCCACAAAGGATGTCTGGTATTCAGCCAGAAATAACTATGTACATATGAAAACAAGACACGGCCGAACAACAAGAACAAGACAAGAAGATAAACATGATAGGCAGATGTTTCTCAGCATGTGTGCACACTGTGAACCTCCAACTGTGGGGCTGAGAGACATCAGGTATGCCTTCCCCTCTTCCAGAGGCCAGGCACTTGAGTCCCAGCGCTCACACAACTGCCAACAGTCTCTAACTCCAGTTCCAGGGGATCTGACGCCCTCTTTAGAGTGCCATGCACACAACACACACACTTGGTGCACATACATACATGCAGGTAAAGTATTTGTACACATAAAATAAGAGTAAAAAAAAATATTTTAAATGACTGAGAGCCACAGTAAAATATCACTAACCACTAACCTGAGCAGCTGAAGGGTCAAATCCTGATGACACCTCTTTCATCCTCTTCCTTTGATTAGAAAGAGAGAAAAGCAGCTACATAGGTTCCAGTTATTATATTTCTTTCTGTATTTCTCTGCACTTCTGTAACTTTTCATAGTTAAAAGTTTTAAAAGGAACTGAAAGTTGTATCTGAAGAAGAGATCAGAAAAGGCTAAACCATTTTTTCGGCTTTCAGAGTCATATTTATTTCTTCATTTTGCAAATAGTAAGAAGCCATTCAGAACCAGGTATACTGGGCCAGACCGGGCTATATAGTGAGCTCTAAGCCAGACTAGACTATGCAATAAGACTATATCTCAAGAGGGGGGAGGGCGAGGAAGAAGGATAGAGGGAGACGGAGGGAGGAAGGAATGAAGAGGGGGAGGAGAGAGAGAGGGAAGGAGAGAGGGGGGAGGGAGGGAGGGAAGGAAGGAGGGAAAGAGAGAGAGAGGGAATGTATGCATGAATCTGAGTGGAAAAGTAGCAGTATTAGCTTTGGTCTGCACAAAGACCATTCAAGATGCAAGGCATCTTGGTAGAGAGAAGGCAAGGAGTTCACCTGGAGACTGACAGGCACTGATGATACCATGTCTGCTGCATAAAGAGAGCTATTGATGGCATCAATAATTTGGGATAGAGTTCTCAAAATGGTTGAACTACAACCCCATCAAGTCAGAAAGCAAATGAGGCCATGTGACAAAGACTAGAACAAGTAGGACAATTTCACAGAACGAGAGGGACATCAGGAAACAGCCTGCAATAGCTGAAAGGAAAAATGTGAAATCTTCTACAAATCCTTAGGAGAAAGTCAGGCCGTTACAGGAGGGAAAGCTAATGAGCCCTGAGCTCCACACCAGATGCTCAGATAGCTACATTCACAACTTGCCAAGATTCTGGAGCCTTGCACAGCCCCTTCCAAGCATGCAGATGCTTTAATCTATTTCTGCCTCTGACGGCAAACGCCAAGGCATGGCTTGCCAGTGGGGAGAGGGGCTGCTCCAAGCACAGACTCCCCAAGTCTGCACAATCTCATTCTCACTTGAAGACACGGGTTGTTTGACCACTACAGCCACCAATCCTGACATAAGGGGAAAAAGGGGGCAGGTAGAGTTTCTAAAGAATTCGTCTTTTTCATCTGCACTCCCCAAAAGGTAGATATGTATCTTTGGATTATTCATGAACGGCCCACATATTTTTCTGTGAAAACAAATTAAGCATATCAAACAGAAACTTATCTGAACAGTCTGAAAATGGCCTGAGGCACGGAGTCTATCAGGTTTTTCAATAACTCTAAACTGGCTAACCTTTGAATGAGAAGCAACTAAAGAATTAATGTTCTTCATCAGTGTCTTCTGTGCACTGCAAAAGGTTAAGCATAGAGCACTATGAGTGGGGCTGGTTTGAATATTGTTCTTCAGTCGGCTTGATGAATACCCATCCCCAACATATTCAAAGACAACAAGTATTCAAAGATGTTCTTTGTAAAGGAGGCACTATCCAAACGCATGCTTGTATCAAAATTTTTATGGTACCGGAGAGCATGGTTTTAGAGGTAAGGAAATTGTCAGTGAAGGCGATGGGAGCCCCACAGGAGGACCAGCAGAGTCAACTAACCTGGACTTCTGGGAGCTCTCAGACACTGAGCCACCAACCAAAGAACACACCCTGGCTGGAACACCCCCCCCACACACACACACACACTTAACAGACATGAAACTCAGTCTCCATGTGGGCCCTCCAACAACTGGAGCAGAGGCTTTCTCTAAAGCTGTAGCCTGACTGTGGTATCCATTCCCCACAGGGCTGCCTTGTCTGGTTTCAGTGATAGAGACTTGATGCACCAAGGTGGGGGACACCCAGGGGGAGCCCCACCCTCTCAGAGGCGAAGGGGAGGGAGGATAGGGAAGAGTCTCTGTGAGGGGGCCTGAGAGGGGGGACAGGATTTGGGATGCAAATAAATAAATAAATTAAAAAAAAAAAAAAGACGGGGGAAGTAAAACTCAGAGACACAAGGCAGTCTTCTTTTCCAAAGAACAGTTCCATTCTCTGTCATATGAACAGGCTCATGAGAACAACCACTAAGTGGCTCACGTTCCTCACTCAGCAGGTACCTACCCACTCTCCTTTTCTCCAAATTATACTGCTGAATCAAAATCTGAACCCAGCACAACCCAGGCAAGGAGTTTCATGAAAAATACCATCTAATGTATCTTAACAGTTAATATTAAAACATTAGTGAATTTTGCAGCCATTTACATACCACACTTTGCTCAAATTTATGAGATGAAGCATAGGTAAATGGCCCAAAATAGTTACCATTATCACAATCCAGTGACACATAAAATAAGACATTTTTTTTATAAAGGGCTCTAAAGCTGAAACAAGAGACATGCACATGGTATTCCTTTAGGGAAATGTGAGGTTAATGTCAAGACTAATGCATGAAATCCTTGCAGTTGTCTGTTTAGAGGACAAGTGTCACCCCATCAAGATACAAGCCTATTCTACAAGATACTCACTGGGTTGAGCACTTCCTCAACAGAATGGTGAACAGTCCACCAGTCTGAGGTCCACTCCCATGCGTTCCCCACTATGTTGTATAAGCCATAGCCATTGGGAGGAAAGGCATCAACCTAAAAATAAAGAACAACATTGACCAATTATTCACCGTGCTTTAAGAATCTCCCTGGTACATGAATGAACCAAGACCAATTTATTTCAGAATATGAATACCAATTTACATAACCACCTACCAAAAACCAGTCTGAAAACTAAATATAAAAATCTCAGCCCCCTCTGTTTTGTTTTACTTTAAGCATCCAGAGGGAGTTTATAAGCCTAAGAGGAGTTTATTAAATGGCTGGGAACTGGTGAAGTTATTTTTAATACAAATAATAGTAACTAACACCAAATTAAGTACCAAGGCTTTACTACTATGGGAGAGAGGGTGCATGTGAGAATACTTATGTGTGCATGTGTATATGAGTATGTGGGGGTATACAAACATTATTTAGGCCTTCAAAATCATTAACAGAAATGTCCTCCTAGTATCAAAGTCTTGTCACTAACAAGCAACTTTTCCAGGCAAATAGTATCTTTCAGCACCATAGATTCCACATTAACTCTGCCTTCTCCACAAGCTCCATCTAGCTGACCACTTTCACTTTGATCTTCAGTCACTATCATTAAATAAGGAAAATGTCAGCTCATTAACCCATGTGTTTCTAACAGCAGGTCTCTGGAATACAGCAGTCTGCAGTAAATTATACATCTACCAAGGAATCAAGGCACAATTCAAAGGCAGGTCAGACAGTACTGGATAACACCCACAGGCATGGAAGCAAGGCGTAGTTTATGTAAGACACAGGGCAAGAGGAGGAAACACACACTGAGCAATAGTAAACTCAGGTCACTGGCCAGTTTCATGACTTACAGATTTTCCCAATCAGGATTGGGGGTTCAGCTCAGTGGAGGAGCATGTGAGGTGAGGTTCAAGGTGAGGTCCCCACAACAGGCAGGGGAGAGGCGGATATCATAAAAAGACAAAGTCACAAGTATAAAAACAAAACAAAAAAATCTTTGGGGAAAAATTCTTTTAGCCTTCTTTTCAATAGTCATTTTTTTAAAAAATGTTTGTAATGTAAAAGTTCGTTATCTTCAGAGATATTTTTTTCTCTTTTCATAATTCATACTTTTTCATACTGAAGAAGACTGTAAGAATGAATAAACTAACATTCATGTCTAAGTGGCTTCATATGGTTTTACATCTACCCATGAATACGGAAGCATCTGCTGGTTGGTAATTCAGTGCATTTTAATCCAAGTGAGGAAGCCACACTGAAAAGCAGTTCATGGAGATGAGCTGGGAAGTCAAAACCCCCACCACGCTGATTCCATAATGAGCGTTCACTATGGAAACAGCCTTGGCTCATTCAGAAATGCCATGTGCGGCCAGTATGGGCAGGGAGGGGCCCTGTGGCAAGGGAGTTCTTAAAGAGTTTAATGAAGGAAGCAAAGGGAGAATGCCTCAAACTACAATTCAGCTCTAAAGAGCTAGGCATGACAGGCACACAGGCAATCCCACCATATGGGAGGCAGAGGCAGGAGGATCAAGACTCTCCCGGGCTACATGGTGAGTGTGAGGCCAGCTGGGGCCACATCAGACACTCACACTCACTCTCCTCTTTCAATACAGCTCTACAAAGCAGAATGGGGCAGAGAAAGTATGATGAAAGGAAAGGCCACACAAATTCCAAGGGACAAACTCCAGTGGGAGGATCTATGCATGCCCTGAAATAGGATCTGCAATCCAAATATGAGACGAGAAGGAGGGGAGGCCACAGCATAAGCTATAAAACAGAGCCCCCTGGCCTAAGCTGGAAGGACCGAGAAAGGGAACAGATGAGTAGGCTGCAGGGCGAGAGTGGAAGACACTGCGAGGCAGGGGGAATAAGAAACTAAACCACATTCGAGAGGAAGGGATCCATCTCCAGGCTTCTAGAAGGTACACACAGAGGTGCTCTCAAGAATCTGTGCTAACCTTCCTAGGTGCTCTTAGTCCTCAACAGGGAAGAAACAGTGCCGATCAAAGGTCTGCCCTCCCACTTTACATAAGAGAATATCTGAAGTAAAATCCGGAAGTTACCAGCCTCTTAGTTACTAGCTTACTATATGTGAGCATGTCGTATGGGAAAAGAAATTTTCACTGTTCAAGGTCATATGAATCACACTAACTAACCAAAGCTCAGGAACCTCAGTGGACAAGACAAATCCTTCTTGAAATGCTAATTTTCAGGCACATGAGCAGCTAAGCATTAAAACCAAAATGAACTAGTGATGGTGTAATGGTGAAATAGCAAACTAGCCATCCAGCTTCCTAGGCTCACAGTGAGCAACACTGAGTCTCGAGGTGTTTGGTGCTAGCCTGACCCTGTCTTAAAAATGAAAACAGAGTGGTTGTACCAGCTTGCAATCCCACCAGCAATGGATTGCAAGCTGGTACAACACTCTGGAAATCAGTTTGGCAGTTCCTCAGAAAATAGTACTACCTGAGGACCCAGCTATACCACTTCGTGGGCATATACCCAGAAGATGCTCCAACATGTAATACAAATGCATGCTCCACTATGTTCATAGCAGCCTTATTTATAATAGCCAGATGCTGGAAACAGCACAAATCTCTCTCAACAGAGGAATGGATACAGAAAATGTGGTACATTTACACAATGGAGTACTACTTAGCTATTAAAAACAATAAATTTATGAAATTCTTAGGCAAATGGATAGTTCTGGAGAATATCATCCTGAGTGAGGTAACCCAATCACAAAAGAACACACATGGTATGCATTCACTAATAAGTGGATATTACCCCAGAAGCTCGGAATACCCAAGATACAATCCTGAAACCACAAGAAACTCAAGAAGAAGGAAGACCAAAGTGTAGATACTTCAATCCTTCTTAGAAGGGGGAACAAAATACCCATGGAAAGAGTTTCAGAGACAAAGTGTGGAACAGAGACTGAAGGAAGGACAATCCAGAGACTGCCCCACCTGGGGCTCTATCCCATATATAATCACCAAACTCAGACACTATTGTGGATGCCAGCAAGTCCTGGCTGACAGGAGCCTGATACAGCTATCTCCTGAGAGGCTCTGCCAGTGCCCGACTAATAAAGAAATGGAGGCTCATAGCCATACATTGGACTGAGCACAGGGTTCCCAATGAAGGAGCTAGAGAAAGGACCCAAGGAGCTGAAGGGGTTTGCAGCCCCATAGGAGGAACAACAATATGAACTAACCAGTACCCCTAGAGTTCCCAGGGACTAAACCACCAACCAAAGAGCATACATGGTGGGACTCATGGCTCCAGCTGCATATGTAGTGGAGGATGGCCTAGTCGGTCATCAATGGGAAGAGAGGCCCTTGGTCCTGTCAAAGTTCTATACCCCAGTGTAGGTGAATGCCAGGGCCAAGAAGTGGGAGAGGGTGGGTTGGTGAGCAGGGGGAGGGGGAAGGGAATAGGGTTTTTTGGTTTTTTTGAGACAGGGTTTCTCTATATAGCCCTGGCTGTCCTGGAGCTCACTCTGTACACCAGGCTGGCCTCGAACTCAGAAATCCGCCTGCCTCTGTCTCTCAAGTGCTGGGACTAAAGGCGTGCGCCACCACGCCTGGCTCAAAATGTGTAGCCCAGGCTGGCCTTGAACTCGTGATCCTCCTGTCTCTGCATCCTTCACCAAATCCTACCGGCGTGCACCACCACAACCGGCTTTTTTTTTTTTTAAAGATCTATTTTATTTATTTTATGTGTATGAGTACACTGTAGCTGTACAGATGACCGTGAGCCATCATGTGTGTGGCTGCTGGAAATTGAACTCAGGACTTCTGCCGCACCCCCACCTCACCCCCCCAAACCCCCCACCCCCGCTCGCTCCGGAGTAATTCACTGTAGCTGTCTTCAGATGCACCAGAAGAGGGCGTCAGATCTCATTATGGGTGGTTGTGAGCCACCATGTGGTTGCTGGGATCCAAACTCAGGACCTTCGGAAGAGCTGTCTGTGCTCTTACCCACTGAGCCATCTCACCCAAGTGGGTTTTTTTTTTTTTTCCAGAGGGGAAACCAGGAAAGGGGAGAACATTTGAAATGTAAATAAAGAAAATATCTAATAAAAAATAAATAAATTTGCACATAATGAAAGTTAAAAAAAAATTAAAACGACCCAGTAAGTTAGATTCCTGTCCTCAACTTCCAAGGGCATGGTGACAACTGTGGTGGTTTGTATACGTACGGCCCTCACAGATTCATGTTTGAATGCTTGGCCATAGGGAATGGCACTATTAAGAAGTATGGCCTTATTGGAGGAGGTGTGATGATGTTGAAGGAAATATGTCACTGTTTATTTTAGGTGGACACTGAGGTCTCCTATAGACAGGCTTCACCCAGTGCAGAACATAGTCTCCTCCTTGCTGCCTCTGGATCAAGATGTAGAATTCTTCGCTACTTAGTACCACGTCTGCCTGGATGTTGCCACACTTCCCACCATGACAATAATGGTCTGAAAGAAACTGTAATGAAACTGTAAGCCAGCTACAATTAAATTTTGTTCTTTATAAGAGCTACCTTGGTCACAGTGTCTCATCACAGCAATGGAAACCCTAACTAAGACAATATAAAGGATAGTTTGGGTCAATCCAAGGCCATTTTTGTATGCATCATCTCAACTTAAAGACACCTAACACAGATGTGACCCATCTGAAGCCTTCCTCATCCTTAATTAAGTCGAGTTTCAGAATGGGTTCCTTCAAAGCTGCTGGTAACTGTAACAATTTTATCTTGGTAACTGGAGGGCAATGTCTTTAGGTTAAGTTCTGCAGATACCTGCAGACCTCTCTGTCAAACACTAATGCCAAACAATGGGAGGGCAGAGCAGGGGTTTATGTAGCTTAGTGCTAGGATGGTCCTACGTTCAATCCCCAGAACCACAGTAAAGGTAATAAAATAAACATCTGCAGAGAGTGCATGTCTCATATTGATCTCTCTCTGTCTCTTTGTCTCTAACTCTGTCTGTGTGTATCTGTGTGTGTGTGTGTCTGTGTGTGTGTGTGTGTGAGAGAGTGTGTGTATGTATATATGTATGGCAGGCCCTCTGAGCTTTATGTTATTTACAAAGGTACCCAGGAATGACTCTTATTTCTTCTTCGTCCTCCTCTTCCTCCCCCTCTTCCTCTTCCTCCTCCTTCTTTCAGTTCAATTAATTAGATGCACTATGGTGGTAATCATTCCTTAGTCACCTCCCATAGGCCACTTTCTTTGTCCTGTTGAATTGAGGACTAAGTGTCAGCATGAGTTCCAAAGGGATACCATTCTTCAGACCAGAGAAAACATTTTATTTTCTTTTAAGACAATGAGGAAAGAAGTTTTATGATATAGAAATAGCCCATAACTGCCTGGGTTTGTTAGAAAGAAAGTGACCTCTGTCTCTCTCTCTCTCTCTCTCTCTCTCTCTCTCTCTCTCTCTCTCTTTCTCTCTCTCTCTCTTTCTCTCTCTCTCCTTCTGTCTTTCTCTCCCTCCCTCCCTCCAAATGGTTAACTGTCTTTAAGTGTCCAAAGCAGCTTTATCGTACATAGCCTCTTACTAAAATTGACTGGGGCTTACATTATTGATCTGCTTCATTATAGCTACCACAGACTTCTTCAAACAACAGACAACAGTAGCTGTCACCTGTGCCTCTGGGATGGAGCCTGCCCATCTCTAAGGACAAAACGATACTGTTCAACAGCTGAGCACGTGGGCACTTCTGTACTTTGGCCTTCACAGCTCTCATGTGAATGCTGTTACTATAACAACTAAGGTCTACTCCACCTGAGCAATGCTTTGGATTCAGGGTTTACTACAGCTGCTGCAGGTGGCACCACATGCTTTGAGGAAGACCCCTCCTGCCAGGGTCCACTTCCTGTCAGGCTCCTTCATGGTTCTCATCCAGAGAAGGTTGGAAATGAGTTTGACAAGCAGTGCTATCCATTTCAGTGCTACCTGCAGATAGAGGTGAAGCTACTGCCCTGCTCTCTGTAACAACTAACATCTTTTTAATTACATTTTTTTGAAAGAGAGAAAAAAAAGAGAGTAGGTGTGTGTGTACCCACTCATGTAGCACAATGTGTGTATACGAGTCAGAGGGCAGTTAATGAAAGCCTACCTTCTTCTAAGATCCTTAGATCTCAGGGATCAAACTTACCTTAGATCATGGTGCTAGCTGGCAAGTATCTTTACGTACTGAGCATCTGACCAGCCCAGGGGTTTCACTCACACTCACATCAGGCACCACCACTGATACTTTACTCCAGCACCACTTCTGCTGGCCAGGAGGACCCCTAGAAGTCCTCACTCCATGCCCTGCTCCTACCAAAAGGCTTGGTTTGTTATCCATTTAAAGCATGAAGAAAAGTAGAAATCATTGCCTTCAAATGTTTTACAAGCCGGGCAGTGGTGGTGCATGCCTTTAATCCCAGCACTTGGGAGGCAGAGGCAGGCAGATTTCTGAGTTTGAGGCCAGCCTGGTCTACAGAGTGAGTTCTAGGACAGGCTACACAGAGAAACCCTGTCTCGAAAAACCAAGAAAAAAAAAAAAATGTTTTACAAACAAAACTGTGTCTGGAAAAAGAGCCACTCACTATCCTGAAGGAAACTTAGGAGGAATCAGCTACCAGATGGCTTGGTTTGCCTTTTCTGCCTTACTGAATAATGCATCATCACCCATCAGTTTGTGTTGGCTTAACATATATGTAACTCACATACATGGAATTGGATACAAACACGAATGCATCATGTGCTGTGGAGGACTAAGTATTCCCAAGCAACTTGTTTTTAACTAAATTCTGCTCCAAATGCTACAATGCCAACAGCGGCTCAAACAGATTTTCAGTTTCTCTTAGATCAGGTGCCGCTTCACTCTTTTTTTTTCCCCAGAATTTCTTGGTCTTTTACTCTCATTTATTTAATTTTCAAGCTGAAATTTTCTAACCATTTGGTCACATTCCAAATGACATATCTGTGTCAAATGTATAAATACACTCTGCAAGAAGATTTTCTCGAGGAAAAAATGCAAATTTTAAGAAGAAGGAGGAGGAAGGGGGAAGGAGGGAGGGAGGAAGAGAGGGAGGGAGAGAAAGACAGAGAGAGAGAGAGAGAGAGAGAGAGAGAGAGATCACTTTCTTTCTAACAAACCCAGGCAGTTATGGGCTATTTCTATATCATAAAACTTCTTTCCTCATTGTCTTAAAAGAAAATAAAATGTTTTTTCTGGTCTGAAGAATGGTATCCCTTTGGAACTCATGCTGACACTTAGTCCTCAATTCAACAGGACAAAGAAAGTGGCCTATGGGAGGTGACTAAGGAATGATTGATACCATGAGTTCTTTTATAGACAGGGGCAAGGTTGAAAGGGGTGTGCTATTACTCTTCTGGCTCTGGCCCTAGGAGAATACAGCACTTCTTAGTCCCTTCAAAAGGATACACAAATGCCAATCTTACTAAGGCTTCCCATCTTGGACTGTCTAGTTTCCAGATCTGTGAGACATGCTCCTGTTTATCAGTTACCAAGTCTATGGGATTTTGTTATAGTAGCACAAATTAACTGAGATGATTTTTAAACATGGCTTCATTACTCTACTGTTGGTAAAAGCTGAGAGAAGAACTCTTCCTCATCAATAAAAGAAAACATACCTTGGGTGCTACTGAACAAAGTTAGCCAAGAGAAGTTTTCTAGGGTGGGAGCGTATCTCAGTGGGAGAACACATGCTTAGCCATAGGTAAGACATTGGGTTGACTCCTGGTGGAAGAGGAAGTGAAGAGGAGAATGGAGAGATGTTTTCTAACCTTTAGCCATTGATTGCTGCTGGGAATCTGTCTTTTTAAAAATGAGATGCTCAGTGAATATATAAGATGTCCACTGCAGCATTATTTAAGTAAAAAATAATCCAAATCTACAACAATCAGAGGCAAATTAGGACTTATTTATATGACAGGTTACCCAGTCAGTGAAAGGCAATGTGATCATAATCTATGAGTCACAGATAAAATGCTCCTTGCAGTAAAGGGGAAGCAGTGGGATTTCAAGTCTTCCATCCAAAGGCCAGAGAGATGGATGGCTCAGTAGTGAACACATGCACTGCTCTTCCAGAGGACCCAATTTCATTTTCCAACACCAAAGTTGGGCGGCTTAAAACTAACTGTATGTAACAACTCAAGTTCTAGGGGACCCAACTTTCTCAACTTTTTCATCCAGAGAGGCTTCTCTGGATGCCTGCACATACCCTTACACAAATAACTAAAAATAACATCTTTAAAATACTCTATCCAATATGATTTAAAAGGAATATATAAAGTATATATGCTACACATATACCAGAGATACAGATGCTAGTAAAAAGGGTAGTTAGGATCACGGGATTTGGAAACAAGCCAAGCTGGGATTTGAATCAGCTGTCGTCACTTTCCCAGGTATGTAATCTGGAACAAGAGTTTACATCGCTGTGACTCCCATCTTAAAGAGTTAAATGGACATTACTAATGAGAAGATCTGTGCATGATGATGGAGCAGTATGCAATGAACATCACTAGTGAGAAGATCTGTGCATAATGATAGAGCAGTATGCAATGAACATCACTAGTGAGAAGATCTGTGCATGATGATGGAGCACTATGCAATGGACATTACTAATGAGAACATCTGTGCATGGAGCAGTATGCTGGTGCCACCACCACCATTAACCCCTAGGATGAGTGCAAGGTCAGGGACCAAAGTGCTAATAGAGATTAACCTGGGAAGTAGAATTCCAAGTCAGCTTAGCTTTCTCCTCTATCCTGGGAGTCTTTTTCTAAAGCTCTTGTAGTGTGCATTATATAGTTGTAAAAAAAAATGCACCCTAAAGGAGACATCTGATGATTTCCAGCATTTGCCGCTCTTGAGGGTGCATAATGTATGAAGTACAGTGTCAGTCAGAGAGCAAATGTTGCTTTTCACCCACATGCACACACACACAATATATTTGGGCATGCTCACACCACAGTGTGTGTGGAAACCAGGAGACAACTTATGAGATTCTGCTCTCTCCTCCCACTGTAAGAGTTCTAGGTGGTAACTTGGGTCAGCATACTTGCTTACAAGTACCTCTCCCCACAGATGAATTTCTCTGGCTCGGGTTTTGTGTTCTTAAGATAAGGTTCCCTGTAACTCAAGCTAGCCTAGAGCTCACTATGTAGACAACCTGAAGCTCTGATCCTCCTGCCTCAGCCTCTAGATGCTGGTGTCACAGGCATGTATGGCAGACTTGGATCTTTCAGCCAGTACCAGCGCCTCAGCTCCCAGGGACACAGCCCTTCTCTAGAAGCCTGCTTACTCACGGGTGCAGTTCCTTGGAAGCCATCTTCGCCAGTGTTGGTCACAGGAAACTTGCCCTGCCAAATGTTGGCATAATGCTGTCCTTTGGGCTGCAGTTTGTTGCCCCAGGGGAAAAGCCTGTAAGGAGAGACATGGCATCAGCATGGTGCACAGGCTTCTGCACTGCAGCCAAGAGAAAGGATGCAGTAGGAGAGAAAAAACAATGCATATTTGTCCCGGGTGAACTGCTTCTTTAAAAGATACACTCGTAAATAGAACTTTTAATCAGGACTTTTAGAAATTTCCTTTTAACAACTCATGTCAAATGTACAAAACTTCAGTCTGTCCTCACCACTGAGAAGGCCTGAAATAAATGATATGACTGAAAGAAGTCTTCTAGAAATCTGAGAAACGAGGCATCATTCTGGACTTATATGGTAGCATGAGCCGGCACGGCACATCACATTTTTTTTTTAAACCCTGTCTATTTTAAGGAACTTTTCCTAGAAGATGTGACCCAAACATGAGTTTTCTGTCTTATGGCTGTAGCAGCAGAGAATACCATGGCTTCAGAAGATAGCTAAAATAAGAAAATGCTAAAAGCAGGGCAGCCAGCCAAGCTGCTCTGAGGAGGGATACACAGGAGCCGGTGCGCAGCCAGAGCTCACTCTGGGACTAGAGTCCATTTGGCCCCATACCTGGCTTTAGGAACTGTGTGTGAGTTCATGACTCACACACTAGTGTCACCAAAGCACCTCACGAGGAAGAAGAAAAGCCATCTGTTATTACTCAACTTCCTGACCACAGCAAGTTCCAGAAAGCTAAAGAGAATAGGGAAGGAGGGGGCAGAGGAAGGAGGGTGGAAGAGGATGTCAACACACTGTGAACAAGGCAAAGCCTTCTGGCATGAGTACCTGTTCTGCAGGCCTCCTCTACAGCTGTATTCCCACTCTGCCTCAGTGGGCAACCTCTTCCCCGCCCATGTGCAGTAGGCAACAGCGTCATTCCAAGAGACATGGAGAACCGGATGATTTGACCTAGAGAGGAGCAAGCGCAGTTAAAAGAGACAATGGTCTGAACTGAAAGCAGGAGGTAGATTCAGAAAGTGACCACAGTCACCCACCACCTGGTCATGAGTTCAAAGCCTAGCTGTGACAATACCTGTCCTCTCCAGTGGGGAGTTCTGAAGTCTTAGGTTCGCCAAATAGGTTCCCCATAGCTTCTCTACACTCAAGTGTCTCTTCTCTTTGCAGCCTTGGATGCAAAGATTCCGTGGGGATGGCAGGCACAGTGAAGCTCTGCCCCAATCGGCTCAGCTGCTGAGGGTCATCAGCAGACGTTTCTGGCTCCTTTAGCATTTTGCAGAATGGTTAGGGGCACCTTAGAGCCTCCAGTGACTACCACAGCAGAGACGTAAGGCCCACGGAGGCTTAGCGTATAGTCCTTACGTTCCTCAGAGCTTCAAGCAAAGTAGGCCAGAACTTTGTTGGGCCTACATTGTAGTTTTGGCATCCATTCCCTAACACATCTGTGAGTCCCTAAAAGACATTCTACATGCCAAACTCTTACCTCTGCCTGTTTCCAGACTCCTAGCTTTTAACTTTGCATGTTTCTGCTATCCTACTAAGGGTCATCTAGTACCATCTGCCTCACTCCAGCAGGTCCCACAGCAGCCTTTCCTGAGAGGATGGAGGGAGTCACTGGAGCTGAAATTACCACTCACTTTTTGGTGACCTAGACTGGCCTACCTAACTCCTCATGCATCTCTGAATTCCTACAAGACATTCATTAATTTGCTCAACAAAGATTCCTGAGTAGGTCCGAGTCTAGTGCATAAATTTAAAAGTATATTCCAGTTTTGGGGTGCAGCCCAGTCATACAACAAATGGCCATGGTTTCAAGTCTTAGCACCACAAACTGAAAATGCAGTCTCCTTTGGGTTTTCCTTCTACTAGCTTGACAATCAACTTCGAATCTGGAAAAGAAGGTAAAACTGGGAGCTAGAGACCCAGTTCACCCAAGGTCCTCAAAGATCCTACAACTTTCTATCTCACTATCTATTTCTAGCACAAAGGAAGCCAGTTCAGACCTTGAAAAGTTTTGTATCTATCAAGGGGCTGTATCTCTAGAGCTGAAGTTCATATATATCCTCCCTGCTCCCTGAATTTAAGGGGAATAAATAACCTTGAATGTGGTTAAAAACAAAGGCCGAAAGCCCCATCTGAAGAATGGGGTTAGATGAGCAGCTCTCTGGCTGTTGGAAGCCGAGTCATAACTGAAATCCCCCTTCATCCCCAGGGTTTAATGTGCATCTCTATTTTTGCTTAAGATAATTACCTCCTTGCCACCCTGGAGACCTGCTGCCGCTCTGGTTTTTGTTTTGTTTTGTTTTTTTGTTTTAGTCAGATTGTGGCTTCTAAGTATGTCAGTTCAGGACTAAAAAAGCACATGGATACTACACCCAAGGCCACCTGGCAGGACACAAGTACTTATCCATAAGAGAGACAGTCATCTTCCACATAAAGACTCATTCACACATAGACTGTTATGAGTAAACGTGTCATGACATTTGCGATAGCCTGTCCAAAGCAAGGAAACCTGGGAGGAGGAACTCTGACAAGCCAAATGAAACAAGGTGGAGTCCATGTATTCAAAGCCTTCTGTGAGCAGACACTGGGACTAGGACTTCATGTACATTATTGCCCATCATCTCCTTGCCTTCCCAAGTGTGCCCGATTATACTTGCCATTCATTTTACATAGGAAGATAGCTGCTGAGTTCTGCAAGAGCACAGACATGTTCATGGGAACGAACCATATCAACTGGGCATGACCAGACTCACCTGTGCAGAATAGTGGAGTCCGGGCCCTCGGGGTGTCTCCAATTAGCGCCCTTGACAGGTAACCACCATGGAGCAGCTGCAACCTCAAAGCAACCAAAAATAGGCTTCTGTCAGCTACTTTGACGCCAGAAATACACCGGACTCATACACACAGCCAAATAATAAATAAAAATCTCACATAGGGTCATGAGGTCTATTTGGGTTCTAAAATATATGCCTTTACAGAGAGTATTAGGACCGCAGACTTACATGTGACCACATATTTAAACAACACCAAAAAAAAAAAAAAAAAACCTACTTAACTCATAGAAGTCTATTTAAGTGCTACATAGCTACAGGCATTTTCCAAGGCTGTCCTGACCATTAGTCCTCTATAATCCGTGACAAGTGGAAGATAGGAAGTGAGGTATGTCTCCATCTTAAGAGATGGGGAAACAGGTTCATCTTCGCACTAAACATGATGCTGAAGCTTATCCAAAGTGACCAGAGATCAAGTGGAACTCAGAAGAAAAACAAGAAACTGTGTTTAAAAGATCATCGTTCAATCTGCAGCTCAACATTCATGATGTCTGACAGACTTCCTCTGTGAAACAGGATCTCCATCCACCCTCAACTAACTCAGAAAGTAGGGAGCCAAATCAGGCAAGACTGTGAAATACTCAGGAAACTATTACTAGAACCGTAGCCACCTTGGGGGCGAGGGGGTCTGTTAATCGTGCTCACCAGAGTAATGAGGGTGAGGAGGTGAGGAGGGTGAGGGTGCCACTGACTGGTTAGCACCTAAAGCTCTGATGCCCATCAAAAGTAGTTTTGAATGGTGGCTCCGCTGTTCACGGTACAACCTTCTCCAGGACTGCTTGCTCTTTTGCAGATAGTCAGCAACATCCATTACGGTGAAGAATTCTAACATAAAGGACTTAAAGCTCTACCCTTAGCAACTTAGGGTAATGACTGAGCAAGCAGTAGGGAAAAGGAACCAGCCTCACTGGGCATGGCCCGATAACAAGCAGTCCCAAGGACAGCCACAAAGGTCAATCATTGCTAATACTGAGGAACAGAAACTTGGGAGTGACTCTTCTAACATAGACTAGACTAGACTCAAGTTTGGCCCCCTGGAAATGACAGGGACTATGTCCCTGCTGACAATGACAGCTGTCACTGTGAACACCAAGACCACCCTCATTCATTTTTCTCCACATTAACACAATCAAAACATTTCAGGTATCTCCACAACAACCTGATGGAAAAAGACATTTGGTTTAAACACTTCAATAGAAAAGGCATTTTGTCCTTCAACACGACTGACTGCAAGGCATTAGATTTCACAGCACGCACAGGAGCTGAGAGCATGCCCTTCATCTACAGCTAATCTGGGTTTGTTCTGTTTGGTGCCAATGACAGGTAATTCGCTCGGCGTCAGGGGAAGATACACACACAAAGCTCAACTCATCCCACTTCTGGATTGCAGGAAAATAATCACATGACTCAACCTGCCCAACTCCACTCCCAGCACAAAGCACTATTGATGGGAGAGTCTAGCTCTTAAATTAAAAAAAGAAAAAAGAAAAATAGGATGGTAGATACTGGACTGCCTTTGTTCTTTTTTTCTCATGACATGTTGTTTTGTGAAATATTTCTTCCACCTTTAGCAATGAAAACAAATGGACAATCTGTTTGTATCCATTCTGCCTACTAATGCGCATTTAGACCTTTGTAGTTTGGAACTGTAATAAGCAGCAGTTTGAATCTTCTTCAAAGAGCTTATAGCTTTGGGTGATGGCCATGCCTACTCACTCTACATTATGAAAGACTTCAGTTATCCATATGCCTGTCTTTAGAGGAGACAACAAATGCCAGGTTAGGAGGACGCTCCTCTAGCTCCCCAACCCTTCAAAGGAGAACATCCACAGAGCTGAGTTCTTCAGAGAAGACCCAAGGGCTGCTACAGCACTGGCTCATCAGTCCTTTCATTATCCCTAACGTTTCATTGAATTCAACTGCCAAATCCCACTGAGGCAGGATAGAACAACAGAAAAAAAAACAAAAAGATGTGACAAAGGAAAGAAGCAGCCCTTGATTTGGAATCTACCTCGTCTTTCTTGCTGAGTCAAAAACAGAAAACAAACAAAAAGTCCACAACCGATATTGCCAAAACTCCCTCTAAGGGTAATGGAGGTTCTAAAGATATGGCAAACAAAGAAGCTAAAAGCTACAAATGAACTCTGCTTGCCTGGGCCAGAACACAAAAACGTTTAGTCTTACACATTCTCAGTCCTTTCTCATCTCTACATGGAAACAAACAACCTTACAGTTTGAAAAGTCTTTAAAAAAAAAAAAAAGTAAACCAATTCACACACTTTTGCTTCAATTTTAAGTCTTGTTTATTCTTTAAACTTTGTTATGAATTACTTCTGTTGTGGAATGTAACTTAAAAAGCCACAAGGCCATACACACCCAGAGAAAAGCCAAGCATGACTATACAACACCTGGACGCACGTCTCCGTGCTGTGTACTGTCCTTTTCCCAGATGACTTCTAAATACTTAATGAGCTCACTTACTCCACTTTACTCTGGCCCATCCTGAAATCCTTTTCTGCAGTGTAACCCAGGATCTGGCTTTACCACGTGGGGGTCCCTAATGCAGACGAAATTGCCTCAGGTTGAGAGTGGAGTTGGGCTACTGTGTCACCAGAAATTACCAAAGTGCAGTTTAAGATGGTATATGAACAAGTTTTCTTCTCTAAAATGTACCCAGACACCTCCTCACACACATCAGGCCAAGGTTCCTGACTTCCCTTCCCACTCTTCCTCTGCTTTTCACTTTTTTCCTTTCTGCAATGTCACATTAACTCTAGCACACCACCCAAAATGAATTACTGGATGACAAGTTTTAAGGTAAAGGAGCTACACAGTGATCAGTTTCACTGATGTCTACTGAGAAACAAAAGAACTTATCATACAGGGCATAAGGAGGGGACACAGGGACCAAAGACCATAGACTCCTCTTTAGTTCAAAGCAGCAAGATCTGAATGCAAAGGCCTATGTACACTATACAGAACACAAGCAAGGAATGCAAGGATATGTGCAGACAGCAAGAACTTCTAAATAAAAATTACAAAATTACCCAGTTGTTCTACAAGTAGTTAGTAAAACTTACTTTAACATGGAAATATGTCATGTACTGCTATAAAGTTAACAACCTATAGAGTGTAGGTCTAACTTTGTTTCCAAAAAATATTTGCTTAATAATGTATGTTACTATAGCTAGAAGTAATAAAAAAAAAATCCCTGAGAATATACATACACTTAACAAGGGTGAAGGACTAGGAGTCGAATGGAGTCGAATGAGCATGCATCACAAAACGGGTTTTATCAGCCTCAGCGCTCTGCACAGTCTTTTGGCCACATAATTCTGTCTTGGTTAGGGCCTCCTGTGTGACATAAGGTAGAAGGTGAAGCAGCACTTCTCATCTCTGTCCACAAGAGTCCAGCTTTATCTCAACTGTGGCATACAACAAATGAATCTAGACATTGTCATGTGTTCCTTCAAAGAGTAAATCGTCTTCTATAGTAACAACCAGGAAAACCATTAGTCATTTTAAATGTTAACACATACTTCACATTGGCACCGCAATGGAAGCACCTGACATGCTACAAGACATAAGATCTCAGGCTCTCTATACTCTCCAGGACCCAGCTTACTTATCTGTGGACAGAAAACTTCCCCATGTTTACCCCTCGCCAGCTGTCTAGCCACTCACCTGGGCAGCCCAAGAGAGCCGGTCCCAGTGGCTTGGGAGCTGGCAGGTGCTTAGGTGCTTAGCTACCGCACAGGCCCGAATCCAGGGCTTTGAGTTGTCCACCTCAACATCTATCCCATCTTTGAGCTGTTAGAGTGTGGGAAGGGCCAGTCCTACAGAAGCAAAGGTGCAAGACTGCCATGACATGGAGCAACAGGATATTCAAGGTGAGTCTAGATGAGGATCCAGTATTGATGGTGTAGCAAAAGCCAGAGAGACCTTAAACCAGACCAATGACTCATCGCAATGAACATTTGCAAGTAAAGCCGTTTGGGCAAAAGAGTATAATGACATACCGTAGCATCCACAGTGAAATTGGGGGGTGGGGGGTGGGGTGTCAGATTTTGTTTGGTTTTCAATTTTTAATTTTTAATTTTTGTTTTCTTTTGACAGGGAGGTTGCAAGGGCAGACGACAGATATAGAGGGACTGGGAGATGACAGAGACAGGGTTACATGATGTGAAACTCACACACACACACACACACACACACACACACAAATCAATAATAAGTTCTTTTTTTTTTTTCAAAATTGCTGTGTTTCCTAGGGTTGTCATAAGGATTATATAACATAATACATACAAAGCATTTAGATTGAAGTCAAAATAACCCATGTTAGTTACCAGTCGTCTTATCATTTATTCATATTACTGCATGTTACAAAATCGCAGTAAGCTTTCCTAGAACACAGATTCCAATTAGTAAAGCGCACCATGAGTAGCTCTTCAGCGAGTCTGTGCCTCATCCACCCATCAGATCATCCTTCCAAAACACGCGCAGGCTGTGGGAAGTGCCCACGGCATAGAAAGGCAAGGAACAGCATGTGTCAGAGCAGAGTATTCTCAAGAAGAGTGCGCAGTGACAGTCTTTCATCACAGTCCCGCATCGAGAGCCATCTGCACAGAAGGCAGCCTGTTCCGCCACAGCGAGACGCACTGTGGAGGAGGCAAGCAGGAAGATGCCCTCCCAACTAGACAAGGCTGCAGCACACAGAAGGACAGCAGTGGCATGCAGTGTGTGAAACTGGCTGTGGTCACCACTGTGGTGGTCAGATGCACAAAGTCCCCAAATGACACAAGACATTAAAGTCACCCCATAATAACTGTGATGAGATCAGGCATGGCCTTGTTCATCCTGGCCAACTTGTTCTGGACCAGTCAGAGTATTTTCTGACTAAATTCATGGCGTACTCCATCCAATGCCACCAGATACCTTCTTCTTGCTTTTGTAAGTTGTTTTTGTAAGATTTTTTAAAATGTGTATATAGTCTGTGCACCATGTGTGTGTGTGTGTGTGTGTGTGTGTGTGTGTGTGTGTGTGGTGCCTGTGGAGGCCAGAGGAGGACATCAGATGCCTGAGACTGGTGTTACAGAGAGATGTAAGCTTACATGTGGGTGCTGGGAATTGAACCTGTGTCCTCTGGAAGACCAGCAGTCCCAATCTCCATTCCCAAATGTCAGGGTTATTAATTTAATGTTTTTAAAAACTTTTCCTTGAACTTCTAGCTCTGTCTTGAAAATAAAGCTATTCTACCACACATAGGAACCTTTATGAAATAAAACAACTTTTATGAATAAAAACACTTAGAGAGTTACCCAGAATCATACTGTAAATGACCCTACCCCTACCATTGGTCTTCACTGGGTGTTTTGTTTACTGAGTAGAAGCTACAAGGTTGGACAGGCTGGCATAAAAACATAAAAATCACATCATCCTAAAACAAGAAAGTGTTGGATGTAGTTGCCCACCTACGTTTGCTGCTCAACCAAGACAACCTGAAGTTATAGCACTGCTTTATACTTGAAGGAAAGGACTTTAAACATGACCTATTTCTACTCAGCCATTTCCATAGCAACTGCCTTGGGTTTAAGTCGAAACAGCTGTGCCAGCCTGCCAGTGACCAATGGCAATGTAGACAGAACTCATGTGAGTCTCATACCCGCTTGAAAAATGGACTTCAGAGAGCAAAGATATGGTTTCCACCTTTCTCATGAGCTACAGCCAGAACTGTAGTAAGAACTTAAAAAGGGGAGAAAGGGAGAAACAGCAAATGTACCTTTATTCTTGCCAAGGGTGGGAAGTGATGCTTCGTATGCACACAAAGCCCAGAATAAAATCCACATGGAAGACACAAGACTGTGTAATTATGCATATTCAAGTCTAAAGATGTCAGGTTCACAATATTACAACTGCTTTCTCAAAAACTAAATGCAATTAGATGAGCAGATTAAAAAGACAGAGGTTTCTTGAGATGCAGTATAAACATGACAGCTATCCTCACAAAAACAGACAAGTACAATTTCTCAACTGGCACCAGTGAACAATGAGCAATTGCAGGCCTATTCAGATTCACAAAGTATAAATAAACTCAAGGAGAATCTAACAATTGGAAGAATCAAATGGAATGCAGATCATAGTGACGGAAAAGTCTCTGGCTTCAGCAACCTGTACACATGCTGAATATCAGAATGAGGCTCTAATAAAGGGTGGAAACAAAACCATCATCATAGGAAGGTAGGTAGGTCAGATGCATGACTTCTGATTCATCTTAAGTCAGGTACCTTGATGACTTCACAGACTGCATGGAAAAGAACAATACTTGCCTTTTCAAACAGGACACATATATTTATAAAATATAGGATGAAACTAAAAAACGTCTGCTTCAGTTCTTACTGATATTCCCCATACTGGAACATTATACTCACAATTAGCACACATCAGATCCTCACAGGAAGAATAGAAACCCTGGCAGGGTGGACCATTACAGGCAATCTGTGCGAACAGCTCAAGGAGTACATGCATCCAATAGTAACTGACACTTGACTGATTTTACTCATTTTCAGTTGAGATGTAGACAGACAAAGGGAACGGTACTGATTTGGGTGATTGCTTAAAAGGAATAAGAGAAAAAAATACTTAAAAAGAAAAAGCCTTTAACTTTGACAGGGGGTAAAATAGGAGAGAGCACGGCCCATCTTTAAACAATGTGATAGTGCTCATCAAAAGGCTGTAGCACGTGCACATCCAGCGAGTAGACTGAACCACTTATATATGCCAGCATGCCGTGGTTTGAATGAGAACAAACTCCTGGGTGCATATACTTGAAGGTTTGGTCTCTGGTTTGTGGAACTACTTAGAAAAGATGAGGAGGTTCCTTGTGGAATGTGGGTTGTTCTTCCTGTATTCCAGACTTCTGCACTAATAACCATTTATCAGA
>NW_022196903.1:101411476-101412637 GCF_008632895.1 Mastomys coucha
AAAAAAAAAAAAAAAAAAAAAGAAAAGAAAAGATGAGGAGGTGTGGCATGGTAGGAGGAGCTTGGGGAAGGAAGAGGGCTTTGAAGTTCCAAAAGCCAACTCCATTCACAGCGCTATGCCTCCTACTTGCAAAAGCAAGCAAATAAACAAACAAACAAACAAACAAACAATAAGATCTCAGCTACTGCTCCAGGGCTCTGCCCAACCTGCCATCCTGCTGCCCTGCTCCCTATTGTGATGATCATGAACTCACCCTTTGAAACTACTGGCCCCAATAAACCCTATCCTTCCTAAGTAGCGTCAGTCAGAGTCTTACCATAGCAGTAGAGCTATAACTACAACACAGAAGTTACCTCCATGTGGAGGACTGTACTGAGAAGTCTAGCTTTTGGTTTCTTTAAAAAACTTCAGCCAGCTACTGATAGTATCTGTGATCATAGGACGTTTAGAATTCTGGGAAATTTTCAGGGGACACGAAAATGCTAGGGCTCCCGATAGGTGTGATAGGTAGTTGTTGATCGTTCAGGGGGAGTTGGTTTCAGTTTGTTAGTAGTCATGGTCAAAGAAGACACAAGGAAAGAAATTAGATTCAGATCTCTCTCTCTCTCTCTCTCTCTCTCTCTCTCTCTCTCTCTCTCTCTCTCTCTCTCTTTCTCCTTTTCCCTCCCTCCCTCTCTCCACAACAACTCCTGCTTTCTCTTCTATCTAGTGACAGAGGTAAACCTGGAATGATAAAAGGTGGAAAAAAGAAGACTCCAAAAGTAGCAAAGGCCAAACACAGAGGGCTGTGTGCAGCTTCATGGTAGAGTGCATGAATGGTGAGTGTACAGTCCTGCCTTCAAACATCAACCCTGAAAAATAAGCATACACAGAAAAGATTGCATGGAGGATAGTTTGAAAGTTCCATCCACTGAACTATCGTGTCTCACTCTTGTTCCTGAGTTTGTTCCTTCACAGTCCTGAGATCTAATCCAGGGACATATGTGCACTACCACGGAGTTATACCCTCTACCCATTATTTTTTTTAAATAGGGCATTGCTATATAGCTCAGGCTGGCTGTGAACTTGTGATCCTGCCTCTGCCTCCTGAATGCTGGGGTTCCAGCTGTGGAGCGGCCCATTGTAAATTCTTATTTGCATATACACATTTCTTTTTTTCTT
>NW_022196903.1:101412647-101415775 GCF_008632895.1 Mastomys coucha
GAGTGGGGTTGTTTCTCGAGATAGGGCTTCTCTGTGTAGTCCTGGTTCTCCTGGCACTCATACTGTAGGCCAGGTTAGCTTCAAACTCAGAGATCCACCTGCCTCTGCCTCCCAGGTGCTGGGATTAAAGGCATGCACCTGGCACATTATGAGTTTTTATTCTGTAATCTACCTTGTTTCTATAAGGGAGTTGATGAAGACCAACATTCAGTTTGGAGACTGAGGTTACACTCATTCATTCTTTTCCTTGATCCAAGTTGAGCCTTAAAAGGCCTAGGCTTTGAAAATAAATGTAAGTGCACTTTAAACAAGCACTGTGCTCCCCTACTTACCTCATGCACCTTATCCTATTAGGTGCCTTAACCAGGTTGGAGGAAAGCAACTTTGCCCTGTTATCCTATTACACTGCGCTCTCCCCTTCCAGGGTTATCACAGTTTTCTTCCTGAGCCCATGCCATACACTGACTCCTGAGTCAAGCAAACAACTATTCTTTTCAATACAGCACAAATGACAGAAGCACTTTATCTTATCCCATCATCTAGCCCTAGACTTCCCTTTCCAAATAACTCTGACTCCACTCCAACCCTGATCACGAAACCAGCATCTCAAACCAAAGAAGGGCTGACTTTGCAGCCTGAGATAAACAGGTCATACCAGGTTCTGAACCCCACCCTTCCAAGAACTAAGTGTTCTAACACAACACCCGAATGATACGCTTTCATTCTGCCAGATACATAATAACTACTTATTAAGTGACAGTCACTGTACTAGAGACACAGTAGTAAATAACACAATGCAAAGCCAGGCATGATGGTGCACACTTTGAATTCCAGCACTTGGAATGCAGAGCCAGGTGCATCTCTAAGTTTGAAACTAGCCTGACCTACAGAGTGAGTTCCAGGACAGCCAGGGCTACACAGAGAAACCCTATCTCAAAACAAAACAAAACAAAACAAAAACCAAACAAATAACCCTCCGATGCATTCGCCCCACCTTCTGGAATGAACCCTAGTAAGGTAAACACTTATGAAATACCTACAGGAGCCCGTATGACAAACAAGACAAGCAGCACAGAAGGCACCAGAAGCCACAGAACACCTAACACACACAGAGCACATTGCCCTGGAATGAGGGAGAAGGATGGTGTCCAGGGACTTCCCAGAGGAAGCCCCGCTCATATCTGACCACAGAGATGACAGCAGGTAGTCAAAGAAGGTGGCCACAGCAGCCCATCTACCAAGTACTCTACCTGAGTTGCCCTAAGATCAAATTCTCCTCACCCACAAGGGTCCATTGAAATATTCTTTCACACCCAGACTTTCAAAGATCAAAAACTGCAGGAAATTCCTCAAACAACTGTCAAGCATTTCTGGAAAGCACAGAGAAACAATTTGAGAAAATCAACTAAAACTGGAAGGAACTGTAGGCTCCTATGAGCCCACACTAAGAGTGTGAAAGCGCTGGACTCTTTTCCCACAAACTCTGACACTGACTCACCATGGTTCCCTTCCAGCACAGAATCTCAAATCAAGCAGAAACCACCTCACCAAAGCAGAATAACACGAGAGAGAAAGGGCAAGAAGGATCCGAGCAAAGTTACAAAGCTACTCTAGACATACCTCCTTCTAAAACTTAAAAAACATTGATAATGAGCAACAGAAATGATTCTTGTTCAAGTCCAACACTGTTACTATAAGGAAAAACAGAGATGAAAAACCAGGACAGAAGTCAATGCAAGATATATGCATCCTTTTCCAGGTGTTGCAACAAAATATGGGATGCTGGGTAATGTCTAAAGAAAACTAGTTTGGATTGGGAATGCAGTTCAGTGTCTACCATATAGAAAGCTTATTCCCTATCATCACAAATGAAAGGGAAAAAAAAGAATGATTACATAGCTAGTGATCCCATTCATGAATGTACATATAGAGGCCAGAGGTCAGCTGTCTTCCCCATTTGCTTAACATCTTTTTTCAGTTTCTAAGTGGCCTGGGGCTTAGCACCAGCTAGAAAGGCTGGCCAGCAAGCACGGAGAATCTTCCCACCTGTTTCCCAGCTCTGGGGTTACAGGCATGTACTACTGAAGCCAGCTTTCTCACATGGAGCCTGGGGATCAAACTCACATCCTCATGTTCTCAGACAAGCATCTTACTGAGTAGGTCTTCTCTCCAGCCCAGGCTTGCCCTTTTATAACAAGGCTTATAAGATCAGCAATCCCTTCGGTAGGCTGTGTCCCCAGTAACCTAATAACCCCCTAATATTGAAAGTTAAAGTGTATCTCAATAGTCTACTTAAAGTTTACCACTTTTCCACATTATCATGTTGAAACTAATCTTCTAATACAACCACATCTAAGCATGGCATAATAATAGAGAAAAATAGTGTGCCACACACATACACACATGCACACATACACACACCCACAGACCCACACCATGCTGTTGCAAAATGAGGTAAATAGACATAAAATTATAGGCAAAAGTATGTTATAATTCATAAATACATATACATGCCAAAGTCAATAAGGAAGTAGAAATTTAAGAAAAAATCATTTTATCAATATTACTTCAGAAATCCAAAAGACAAAATGAATACAATTTTTAACTTAAGGGAAAAGAAAGACAGAGGTGATTCAAGGAATAAGAAATACATATAGTTAGAACCTAGAGGTCTGTGGTACAGTGTTTGCTTATCATGTAAAGACGCTAGGTTTGATCTCCACCCAAAAAAGTTTACAAATTAAAGGCTCCAAGAAGGCAATAAAGGTACGCGTGCACACACACACACACACCAAAAAAAAGCCAGTAAAAACAACAAAAAAAATCGGGTGGAGTGTTTTGTGGATGAGTTGATGTCCTTATCCCATCACTGGATACAGAAGGTGGGCACCTAAGGCTCCACGTCCCCCACTGCTACGAGCCTCAGCTAGAGTCACCCTCACAGACTCCCTAGAGCTACCCCAGTCCCAAGTGTCTGGTACTTCCTAGAGATGCCACTCCCCCAGGCCAATTTTTATTCCAAGTCTCCAACCATTTTTGCATTATAGAGAGGCAGAGACACGGCGGATTTCTGAGTTCGAGGCCAGCCTGGTCTACAGAGTGAGTTCCAGGACAGCCAGGGCTATACA
>NW_022196903.1:101416033-101455173 GCF_008632895.1 Mastomys coucha
AAAAAAAAAAAAAAAAGAAAAGAAAAACAAATGTGAATCAAATATTTCCTCTCCAGCAAAACTGACCTGAAAGTTAAAAAGTGAGTTCCAATAGGCAGAAATGATGAGTCATATCCCTATGGCCGCTTCCTGGAGAACCCAGCAGAGACTGAACCTCATCAGCAGGAAGATACTGAACACAAACTTACTTTTAGAACTCAATCTAAGGAGTTAAAAAGCAGAACTCCCTCTATGCAGTGAGCCCTGGGATTCATCCCAGATACAGTCACCAAACTCTGGTTGCTAAGAAACGCTTGCTGAGGGAGCTGGAGAGATGGCTCAGTGGTTAAGAGCACCGACTGCTCTCCCAGAGGTCCTGAGTTCAAATCCCAGCAACCACATGGTGGCTCGCAACCATCCATAATGAGATCTGATGCCCTCTTCTGGAGTGTCTGAAGACAGCTATAGTGTACTTATATATAATAATAAATAAATCTTTAAAAAGAAAGAAATGCTTGCTGAAAAGAGCCTGATATAGCTGTCTGCTGAGGGGCCCTGCCAGAGCCTGACAAATACAGAGTTGGATGCACTGAGTGTGGGATCCCCAATGGAGGAGCTAGAGAAAGGCCTGAAGGAGCTGAAGGGGTTTGCAACCCCATAAAGAAGAACAACAACATCAACCAACCAGACTTCCCAGAGCTCCCAGAGACTAAGCCACCAACCAAGGAGTACACATGGCTCCAGCTGCGTATGTAGCAGAGGATGGCCTTGTCAAGCATCAACGGGAGGAGAGGTCCTTGGTCCTATGAAGTCTTAACAGATGACCCAGTGTAAGGGAATTGAGGGCGGGGAGGCAGGAGTGGGTGGGTGAGTGGAGGAACACCTTCATAGAAGCAGGGGGAGGGAGGATGGGATAGGGGTTTCCGGGAGGAGGGAAACCGGGTAAGGGGATAACATTTGAAATGTAAATAAATAAATAAATAAATAAATAAATAAATAGTCATAATAAGTACTAGTAATAGTTGTAGTCTGACTATTTTAGAGCTTGGGGAAAAGAAACCACAGTGAAAATGTGAGATTTTTATGTGAGTTTTCTTTAATCTATTCTCTCTCATTATTGATGTTGGCACTGATGTGTGTGATATTGGATGGCATCCTGAGTAGCTGCAGGCTGTCCACCTCTGCCTGTCCTAAGAAATGGGATTATTGGAGTAGAAATAAAGGAAGGGATGGAATAGAGAACAGGCTAAGTTAAACCTACAAAACTGGAAGTCTCACCTTGAAACTGGTACATCTTCTCTAAGCTCTGCCCACAGAAGAGGCACTGCAGGGCATTAACATGTCCTGCAGAGACTGTCCTGCATCAAGGTGCAGTTGGGATTTGAACGGAGAGCGTTCTTCCTGCCTCATGTGTCTGAGCACGTGGTCCCTAGCTACTGAATCCTTACAAGGTGGAGGCTTGCTGGAACAAGTGCATCAGAGGGCAGACTTGGAGGTTTTTACCCTGGTCCCACTTACTTTCTCTCTGCTTCCTGAGTGAGGATGCAGTGTGATAAGCCAGTTTCCTGCTCCTGTTGCCATGCCATAACAGACTCTTTCCTCTGAAACTTTAGGACAAAATAAAGTCTTCCCTCATCCCCCAAACACACACACTTGCTTTTTGTTTGAACATTCTATCACAGCCACAAAAAAGAAACAAATGCAGAAGCCAAGGCTCCTTTTTTTTTTAAGATTTATTTTATTTATTTTATGTGTATGAGTACACTATAGCTGTACAGATGGCCGTGAGCTATCATGTGTGTGGCTGCTGGGAATTGAACTCAGGCCTCAGCTGGCCCCACTTGCTCCTGCCCCTGCTCGCTCCTGCGTAATTCACTATAGCTGTCTTCAAACGCACCAGGAGAGGGCGTCAGATCTCATCACGGATGGTTGTGAGCCACCATGTGGTTGCTGGCATCCGAACTCAGGACGTTTGGAAGAGCAGTCAGTGCTCTTACCCGCTGAGCCATCTCGCCACCCCAAAGCCAAGGCTTCTTACAGCAAAAGATAACACTAGCCTGCAGTCGGGCAGATTCTAACATTAGAAAAACAAAGAAGCCACAAAGGACTCCTAGGCTCAGTTAAAAAGGACCCAGAACAAGGGTGAGGAGTGACTTAGAAATAAGAACAAAGTTCCCTTATGGGCTCATGACAACTTAAAATTAGCCTGAAGGGATGGTTGCACAACTCTAAGAACATACCAAACCAACACTGAATCGTACACTTAAAAAGGTGACTTGTGTAATACATAAACTACATCTCAGTGCAACTGTTTAAAGCAGGAGGAGAGGACATAACAGGACCTACACGAACTTGAAAAGGCATCAGTCTGTGCTCAAAAATAGCAATGTGTGGCTTTCAAAAAAAGATCATGACTCCAAGTGAATGACATCCATAGCATGTTTAAATCCATGAACTCTTAAAGATTTTTTTGAAAATACAGTAGGTTACATATATCTATGACTGCATCAAAGTTATATAGAACTAAATACATATATGCACAAATGAATATACATAAAACTGTGAAATCAGATGAAGGGATGGAGGCTGTATCACCTGCCATTTCTAGCTGTGAACTGAACGAGGTAAACAAGATAACATGACCACAGGAAACTCAGTTGAGGACACACCCTGCCATTCAACTCCCTAGGAAACATTACTATCTTTAAAGGAAACTTGGTTTGGGGTTGCTTTCTGTTTACTTTTCTGTTTAAGGTAGGGCTTTATGCAACAAAGGATAGTCTTGAATTTATTATGTAGCCAAAATTAGCACTGATCTAATGCTCCTGCCTCAATTTCCTAATTGCAGAGATCACAAATGTGTGCTAATATGTCCAAATAAAAAATAAAATTTCTAAGTAAAATAAAAAGTACTTTCTCTTTCTTCTTATTCCTATACCAGGGCAACAGGAGCTAGAAAATTACAACGCTGAATATGGTAGGATAGAACACCATGTATAGTTGAATCTTATAAAAAGTAAGAAAGACACTGAAAAACTTAATTTACATAGGGTAAGCATGAAAACACATACCTTTAAAGGAAAAAAATCAGTAAAATAAAATAAATAAAATAGAATGCTTTGTTTTAATAAAATGAAATAAAGAAATTCATGAATTTAAACATGTTATGAATTTCTTGGAATCATGATCTTTTCTGAAGGCCACACTTCGATACTTCTGAACACAGGAAGCCTTTTCAAGTTCATGACTTGGTGATATAGATCATTGGCAGAATGCTTACCTAGCATTCATGAGGCCCTCAGCTCTGTCCCAGTGTCTCTCTCTGTCGCTCTGTCTCTCTGTCTCTGTCTCTGTCTCTCTTTCTCTCTCTCTCTCTTTCTCTCTCTCTCTCTCTCTCTCACACACACACACACAAAGGAGCGCCCATTCAATTACACACCTACCTGGTGGTATATGAGAAGTAGATCTATCAGCAACCAATTCACTTCTTTCTATGTTTAATTTTATGTGTATGGGTATGTTGCCTCCATATATGTCTGTGCACATGCTCAACGGAGGTCAGAAGAGAGTATCAGATCCCCTTGGACTGGACTTAGGATGGTTGTCAGCACACACATAGGAACTGAGACCTGGGTCCTCTGGAAGAGCAGCCAGTGTTCTTAAGCACTTAGCCATTTCTCTAGTCACTAATTCTTTTTTTTTTTTTTTTTTTTTTTTTTTTTTTTTTTAGTTTTGTGAGACAGGGTTTCTCTGTATAGCCCTGGCTGTTCTGGAACTCACTCTGTAGACCAGGCTGGCCTTGAACTCAAAAATCTGCCTGCCTCTGACTCCCAAGTGCTGGGATTAACGGAGTGCGCCACCACTGCCCAGCTACTGTAGCAACGGTTAAGAAAACAGTACATAAAACTATCACTTTATGAAAGTATCCCCATCAATAAACTAAAAACATCTAGGCTCCCATCATCTACAATCCCAGTAAATTCACAGCCATAGCCACTGAGCATAGCATCAGCTGATATGACAAAAAAAAGATGAAGAGATAGACATTAGCTGCTTCCTGCTAGGGCAGGGGCTCTCAATCTTCCTAAAACTGAGACCTTTAACACACTTCCTCATATCATAAGATTATTCAGTTGCTACTTTATAACTGTAATGTTGCTACTGCTTTGCATCATAATGTAAATATCTGATACGCAGTATATCTGATATGCTGCGCTGTGGGATCGAGACCCACAGGTTGAGAACCACTGTGCTAGAGGAGGACATCACTGTGATATTCATGACACAGATACACTGTAAATGTGATCACACTTTAGAACACAGCTACCAACTGCAGGAAACGCAGACCAGAGGCAACAGGTGAACTGTATTGAAGCTGTCAATCAGCAAACTCCAGACTGAGAAAGTCTACAAGCAGGCTCTGTGCTCTTTGGAGGGTAAAATTAATGAGAAGATAAATGGGGGGTACGATGGGAAGCATATTAGCAGTGCCTTCAACAAAATTCTCTTTGAAGGCATGATTCCACTTAAGGTACAGCCCTAGGTGACAATACTATAATAAAACATAAGAAAGAACCCACTTGGGTGGGAAAGGGCTGCTGAGGCAGGCAGCAAATCGAGTTCCAGATCTAGGTTACAGGGACAAGTGTACTCCACCTCAGCATAATCTCCAAAGTAACACATTTAAATCAGGTGACTTTCTGTATTGTGTTTATTAAACACACAAAGAAGGACAATTCATATTACTAGTGTGAACCAGTATAAACAGAATATAACCCTGAAAATAATCACATAAAAATAAACAAAATTACTACATTATCTTTATTGGCTACTACAGCTTCAGGAAGGTTCCTACACCTCTTTCTATGTTCAAAACAAAATACTGTGAAACGTTAGGGACATGGCAGAACTCAAACGAGCCTTTCTTTTGACTTAAGGCCTGAAGATCCATGAAAGGGGAGGGGTACTGTCACTCCTGGTGATCGCCCACTGTCTCATCCATTCTTAAAGGCAACCTAACTTCACCTCATGGACATCTCACACCCAATCTTATAGAAATGTGAAGTCACAAAGGTGCTAGTGAGCAGAGGTAAGTCAGGCCAACAGGGAAATGCCAGCCAGAAAGCCCTCCCAGACCATCAACACACTTCTTTACTTAGTCAACCTTTTCAAAACAACCTTAAAAGGTTTGCTTTTCCATTATAAGCATTTAAGCATGAGACCAACCCTGCGGCCTGGTGAGAGGCACTTGTCCTCATCCTAGCTACAGTACACACTCACTTCACTAGGACTCCAGACACCTTTGGAACCTACCAATGCTCCACGTCTGCCTTCACGCCTGCTACATCAGTGGTTCCTAAGAGACAATGACGGCTTCCATTGGAAAGCCAAATTATGTAAACAGGCGCATATGGGCTTCCTCATTTGAACCCCATATCTTAAATCAGGAGCCATCCCTCTCGATGCTCGCTGGGTCATCACCACAACTCTAAGCTGAACTCAGATGCTTATAAGAAACAGTAGAGGTAGGGGTATCAAATTATATAAGAGACAATATTAACTGGCAATGAGAAAACTGGAATCCAAACGGGGTTCAATCATACCTTTTAAACATTTACTAAAACAAGCAAGGAAACTGGCCTGACTCACCAGAATATCATTTGAAACCAAGTTGTAATTACTCCACCTCCCCCTTCCCCAAGTTGGGCTATAATAGTTGGAACACAAAGAGAAAGCATGAGCCAAAAGGGGTTCATTTCCTGATGCTGCTACTCCCAGGAAAGTATACAATAAAACCAACACTTCAGGATGAAGCTCAGGCAGGACTTTGTTATTTTATTATTTTGTGTGTGTGTTTGGGGGGGGGGGTTGCCTGCCTGTATCTCTGTGCACCACAAGCATGCAGTGCCTGTGGGGGCCAGAAGAGGGCATCAGATCCCCCAGAACTAACGTTAATAGATGGTTGTAAGCCCCCATGTCCATATAAACACAAGTCCTCTGCAAGAGCAACCAGTGCTCTTAACCACTGAGCTATCTCTCCAGTCCCGAGGCATAAATTATTTAAAGGTAACTTGTATAAAAGAGGAAGGTTAAGGTGAGATTTCTTTATCTCCACCCTCATCTGTCTTCTTTGAGTCAGCAGCCCCCCCCCCCCAGGTCCACTCTCTGTCTCCTGCTCTTCAGGCTCTGCCCACTATGCTGTGAGAATTCTCAATGTCCCAGCTAACCTCATTTTCTCTTGTTTTTACATATCTATGAGACATATACACAAATATTATTTACAGACCTGCTAAACTGCCTGACCAAAGAATCCCAAGTTCTTTCTGACACACAGTACTTACAGAGCCTAGTCAATAGCTCCATGTCTGAGAAAAACAGACTTAATTCACACCCTTGTACTCTCTCTGTATAAGATGGCAAGCCCCTTCCTCTAAGGACTGGTTCCCAGCCCCCATTTGTTATGAATATTCACAGCAAAGGTATTCCTTCCACAGACTTGAGTTTGCACAGAGAGACTCATGAATACTTATGAAACTCTAGCTCCACACCAGCCCCTGCCAAGATCAAGACTTTGAAAGCAGAAGTCTGTAGCTCTCATTTATCCTCCATTGTAAAAATGGCTGCAGGTAAAGTACAGTGCTGAATTCTGCTCTGAAGTACAGTGTCACTCTAAGGCCCAAGCAGAAACTAAACATCTTCTTGGGCCAGTACATTGTCAGCCAGACAAAGTACCCTGGCCCATGGACCTGTGACTCAAGAGAAAAATCTTCAGTGGGTGAATGGCTAGACACCAGTAGGGAGAGGAACGTAGTAATTATGTTTCTGATGAGCCACAGAGAAACGTGAGCCTGTTTAAATATTACTTACTGCCTGGTGGATATGCGTTTTTACTTGCTCGCTCAACATGCCTTCAAAGACGAAAGAGTCTCCAAACTTCTCAGCCTACACAGAGATTAAAAAAGAAAAAGCCAGAAAAGGTCAGAGTCACAGGCATCCAGGGTGCCATTTTCTTCACAATGCTACTATGGTGATTCTTCCTATCCAAGGGAACTCAAGTTTTCCCTATGAGTTCCCAAAATGACTTTCAGGTATCTAAGTTGCTCTTAAAGCAGGTCCGTGTCTCTCATGAGACTGTTTTCACGTGAGAACGATTAGCTGATAAGACTAAAGGCTGCACGAGATCAGATTCTAAGAACACCCCATAGAAGGAAACATACTTCTCCCAATATCGTAAATAACTCTGAGAAATGACATTATTTAGCATATGTGATATTATACAAGCAAGCTGTTTGTTCTCTGCCCTGCTCCTGGGATCTGCCTAAAAGAATTAAAAGGCACTGCTTGCTGGGGCTCTGAAACTGTGTGTTTACAGTTGTCTAGGGACCAACCTAAGCATCAGGTGGAAATCTGTATCTTAAACAGTTTTTAGCAGTGGTATCACAAACACTGATTTATATCTGCTCTGAAAGTGGGATCCCTTGTCCTTTAGTTCCTGTGACTCTACTGTTCTAGTTTTCCTCCTACATAGTCCACTGTTCTTCCAAATCCATGTCACATAAGGGCTGCCTTCCTGGGCTCCCCAGAGCTCTGCACAGGCCTGTGTGAATTTCTTACACTGGGCCAGCGGCTCCCCAGGCTGTCCAGTTGAGCTCACACAGCAGCTTGTTAAGACTCAGATTGCTGCTCACCAACCCCAGAAACTCTAATTATGGAGCTGGAAGGAAGCCAGAGCAAACTGCCTCTGTTAAATGTAGTAGTTCTAATACAACAAGCTTGAGAGAAATGCAGAGCTCCTCCAGTCTCTGCACTTCAACCAAGATCAGTACTTGGAAAATCCCTTCTAAACCTATCCTCACCAGATAAAGTTAATTGAGTCCTGATCCCTATACATCAGGCCTCACAAGAGCCTCCAGACTGTTTTACTGACTAGAGATAAGTTTTCTTCACTTCTGATAGTATCCATGTGTTCCTGGTGATACCATGGTGGCTAGCAACCCAAGCCACTCAAGTCACTCAACGAACACATATACAACACCTACCACATGCCTGGTCTAGGGCTAAACCAGAGTCTACTATTGTCAGCATTTCATGGGAATGGCCTCTACCCTTTTTTATGGATATAGTGTTTCCCATCCTCATTCTCAGATACTTCCCACTCTCACCTGCTGGCTAGACTTCCAGAAGAACTCAGCTCTGTAAAGCCTTTCTTTCTTAGAACTCCTCTAGGGCTGGAGACATGGTTCAGTGGTTAAAGCACAAACTATCCACATCTTTATTGACCAAATAAGAGCCAAGTATGGCTACACACATCTTTGATCCCAGTGCTAGAGGCTTGGGAGGCAGAACCAGGTAGATTCTGGCTCACTGGTCTGTCAGTCTAGCCTCAAGTGCATTCTCCAGGTTCAAACAGAAACTCTTTCACAAAATAAAATGGAAGTCCAGCAGTGTGCAACGACCAGGACCTCTAACTCAAGAAGATCCAACACCTGGCCCAGCATCTATGGTCACCTATTCTCCCTCTCCCTCTCCCTCTCCCTATCCTTCTCCCTTTCCCTCTGTCTCTACCTCTCTCTCTCCCTCTGTCTCTCCGTCTCTGCCTCTCTCTCCTTCCTCCCCCTTACTCCCTCTCTCTTTAACTTAGATTATGAATTGAGCTAAGAATATGAAATAGAAAGAATAGAGACTTTAGCTTACTACAAATATCTACAACTAAGATTTATAACCACTTGGTATATTTTAGGAAATTCCAAAGAAATGAGGCAGTGCAGAACTGAACCCAAATACTGGTTTGCCTTTGGCATTCACTCCCAAACGAATTTTTTAAATATAAAAGGGGGGTTGTTAAGGAGCCAATTTTTTTAAGTTGGGTCTCCACAAACTGAATAAAAGGGTAAAGGTTTTAAAGACAAAAGGGGACAGGATTTAGGAACCAAGAACATTTGAGATTCTCACAGAAACAATCATAAACTAGAAAAATCAACCCCCTTGCACCGATTCAGTGACCCCTGGAAAAGTCTGCTGAGTCACCAACACACTAGAATAAAGCCACAACAACGAGAAGCTGCACTGGGGCACTTGACCATTTATGAAATGGGTAATGCTTGTGGGACAGGCAGTCCGAGATGCACTGAGAAGAATTACCCTCCATTTGTGTTCCTCAGAAAGCCTAGTGAGCAGCAGCCCTCTCGGGTGGGTTAAAACACTACCACAGTACCACAGGGGTTACGAACATGGCTGTGGGCCACACTGCTTACAATCTCTGAACGGTATAAGGCTAGGTCGGATCAGTGCTGACTCTCAGCTTGCTACATCATGGAGTTGCTGGGAGGAATTAGATGAAAGAAAGGAAGGAAGTGTTCATCACAGTACTGGCCATAACGTAAGTGTTCAGTGTTTGTAGCTATTAAACCCTTCCTGAGTGTTCTGGAACATAGCCAGGTCTCCCATCCGCAAGCCCATTACCTCTGTCAAATAGCCAGTTGAATTCACAAACTTCTCAAAATCAGCATTGCTGACTTCATAGGCATCCATGTAAAAGGCATCAACAGTGACTCTCCTGGCAGGGGCTTCTCCATCCTGCTTGATCTGAGGATCATCAGTGCCCATTGTAAATACTCCAGCAGGGATGGGGACCATCTGCAGTGAAAGGGGAAACACGGGGCATCATGCATCAAAAGCACAGTGTATCTGTGTAGGTCGCAAAGCTCTCAGCACCTATCAAGCACCCACTGCTAAAAACCCCCACCACAGAATCCTCTGAAAAACTAATCAGATCAAGGTCGTGGGAGAAGGTTCAACGGTAAAGTGCTTGCTCCACAAACATAGGGACCTGAGTGTGGCTCCTTAGCTGACGCATAAAAGAGAGGTATGGTGGCTCAGATCTGTAACCTGAGTAGTGGTGGAGATGCAGGGTCAGAGACAGGAGGATTCCAAGAGCTCAATGGCCAGCACGTCTGACTGAATCAATGATCCTGAGGTTCAGTGATAGATGCTCCTCAAACATAAAATAATAAAATGGAGAAGCAATTGAAGAAGACACCTAATGTCAACCTCTGGCCTCCACTTATGTATTTATTTATAAGTACACCCACACATACAAACTACAACACACACACACACACACACACACACACACACACACACACACACACACGCATGTTTGCAAATTCACTCCACATGTCAGTGAAAGTGAATCACAAGTCACAGAAAAAAAGGAAAAGTTCTTTTGGGAGGTGATCTTTCTAGTTGAACCTCACAACAGATTTGGGCATGCAAAAGACACAGTTCTGGAAAAACTGCAATAGTGAACTATGGTGGTAAGGGGAAACTGTACTCTTTCCTTTTTAAAGATTTGTATCTTTTTTTTTAATGTATGTGTGAGTACCTGTGTCACGGTTCCTATGCATGTATGCTCATGTGTGTGACACTGTGAGGACCAAGGATGCTGGATGCCCTGGAGCTGGAGTTACAGGCAGTGGTGAGCAAGGCAGCCCATCTGCTATTCCAGGCTCAGAAGGTGGAGAGAGGGGGGCCATCCTCAGAGAATGCCTGCTACTAAGACTAGACATACCAGAGACCCTGGCTTTGACTAAGATCCTCTGCACCAATGAACAAGGTAGAGCAACTGAGGATGATGGCCAACATCGTCTTCTGAGCTACATACAATGTGAACATGCATTCACACAGATGCAAACATGAATACACAGACTTGCACAACACACATACATGAAATTTTTAAAATAATAAAATACTCAAAACAGGACAATGCAAGGACTCAAAAAGTAGTTCTGCAACAAGGTCAACTAACTTGGACTCTTGGGGGCTATCAGAAACTGAATCACCAACTACAGAGCGAATACAGGCTGGACCTAGCTCCCCTAATACATATGTAGCACATGTGCAGGTCTTCATGCAGGTCCTCCAACAACTGGAACAGGGGTTATCCCTGACTCTGTTGCCTGTTCCCCTAACTGGGTTGTCTTGTCTGGCCTCAGTGGGAGATGTATCTAGTCCTGCAGTGACTTGATATGCCAGGGTGGGTATCCAGAGGGGCCTGCCCCTTCTCAGAGGAGAAGGGGAGGGGTTGGGAGGAGGAGTACGTGAGAGCAGGACTTGGAAAGGAGGGGGCTTCGATTGGGATGTAAAGCAAATAACTAAAAAATTAATGAAAAAGAAAGTAGGTCTGTAGTAGCCAGAGGCTATGAGGTATCAGGAATGGGAAATCGCTGCTTAATAGATATGGTGTATCTTCCAGAGACACTGAAATATTCTGGAATAAGATACCAATAATAGTTCTGATTTCACTAAAAACTAAAAGCACTGAGTTATGTACCTCAATAAAATTCAAAAGGGTAAATTTTATGATATATGAATTATGTCTTTATTAAAAATAGGTTTCAACTATACTGTCAGAATGCTATAGACACAAAGTATAGCTTGAAAATCATGAGAAAAAAAGTCAGTTTATAAGCTTCTCAGATTTTTATGGACTGTCAAGCCTCTAACCTAGAAACATGAATTCCAACCAAAGAAAAAGAAAATAAAATCAAAGAGGTAATTAGCTGGAGGAGGGGGGTTGCAATAAGCATAGAAAAGTTAGAACAGACAGAAACAGAAGTTGAGAATCCAAGGACTACTTGCCCTGTCTTGTTTCTACAGAGTCACTTTGCCAGAGGTTACTTCAATCATGTGAATGTATTTTCCAGTCACAATGGTACTGTTTTTTTAAATAGTGTTTTACCTGCATGTATGTTTATGCACCACAACACAAGCATGCAGTGCCAAGGCCAGAAGAGGATATCAGATCCTCTGGAACTAGATCATTAGAGGCCATGTGGCTACCTGGAATTGAACCTCGGTCCTCTGCAACAGCAAGTGGTCTTAACCATTAAATTATTTTCAGCTGATTTGTATCATATATATTTGTCCAATGTATCAGTACTGTTCCAAGAATAGACCTTGGCTCACTCTACCCCCAAATCCCAGCATCCATAGGTCTCCTAGCCTCACCGGCTCTCCTACATCCATCTCTTCCTTGGGTCTCCCTCTTCTCCACTCTCAGGTACCCTTACTCATGGTCTCCATGCCTCTAGTTTCACCCATTAAGCTCTCCCCCATTCCTGACACCCACTTATTCCTCCCAGCCATTCACTTCTCAGGTATTTAGGTCCCAGAATACTGAAAATATCCATATTCTGAATCCAACACAGCACCACAGATCTGTCTCAGAGAAAGATAGGAAACAAACTAAAGCATCAGGAGTGGATTGCTGAAGCAAATAGTAGGTCATGCAGAAATAGAAAGCAAAGCAGACATAAGAAGGAAAAGAGGAAACCTTTGATAAGATGGCATGGGGCAGTCTCACCAAGACAGAATGATTGAAGGAAGGCAGGGTGCACACAGAGGATGTGATGTTACCCAGTGTGTGAGAGGAGGAGATTAAGTAAAGGTGACTGCAGGACCATAGAGTTTAAGATTCCCTTGTCTTTGCATGGGGGTGAAGAGTGTAAATGAGTAATCATTTTTCTACTCTACACCATTTTTTTATTTTAGATCCAGTCATATAAATGTAGGATCTACTTTTAAAAACATACAAAATAGCTAAGCATGATGGTCCATGCTTTTAATCCCAGCCCTGGGAGGCAGCGGAGGGAGTAGATCTCTATAAATTCAAGACCAACCAGGTCCACATAGCAAGTTTCAGAATGGCCAGAGCTACACAGTGAGACCTTGTCTCAAAGTAAATACATAAATAAACTAACTAATCAACAAATTGAGCCGGGCGGTGGTGGCACACGCCTTTAATCCCAGCATTTGGGAGGCAGAGGCAGGTAGATTTCTGAGTTCAAGGCCAGCCTGGTCTACACAGTGAGTTCCAGGACAGCCAGGGCTACACAGAGAAACCCTGTCTCGAAAAACCAAGAAAAAAAAAATTGAAGTGTGAACCATTTAAAATTATACAGGAATTTCTATCGTACTTTGGCACACAGTATCAAAACATCAGAATCTATATCACTACCTCTTACTTGCACTTGGCTATATAATTCTCTAAGTGATTTTTGAGTCTTTGGAAATTTTGTCCTTGTTTAGGGACTATCCCTTCTGAGGCCTTTCCTGCCATACATCCTGCCCTTAGCTGTGTCAGGGTATCTCATTTTCCTTCCTCTGATGAATATCTCTTCTCCTCTTTCTCTCTCCCCATCTCCCACGCGCGCGCGCATACACACACACACACACACACACACACACACACACACACACTAAGTATCTTAGCTATAGTTTCTTCTTAATGCTTTAAGTATTTTCATGTTTGTATATACAGTTGTGTGTGTGTGTGTGTGTGTGTGTGTGTACACATGTGTACATGTAGGCACACACATGTAGATATGCTTATGGATGCCAAAAAAACAAACCACCTCAGGTACCATCTTCAGGATCATGATGCAGTTCCATTAAGATACGATCTCTCTTTAGTCTGGAACTCACCAGTTAGGCTAGCCTGGCCTCAAGTATCTCCCTGTCTCCTTTCTCCACAGCACTGGAATTAAAACGCATGTCACCACAGCATGACACACATCACCACACCCAGTTTTATATGTGAGCAATGGGGATCAAATTGTGGTTCTTGCTCATGCATTCAAGTCAGTCACTTTACCATCTGAACTATCTCCACAGCCTCTTTAGTTACATATTTCCTTCTTACCTGTATCTTAGGTGCCTTATTGAACCCCCCAAACTTTTCATTTCAAAACCTCCAGCATACCATGTGGCACAAGATCCACAGTCAAAGTGCAAATGATCTTCACCGGCTGACTGTATAAGACCATGAATAGAAGGGCTAAGTTACTATTAGATTTATTCGCAAGTGAAACGATAAAAAGTCCACTCCACTTGTAAGACGGTCTCAGCCGTGAGCTACAGGCCTGCACCACAGTGACCTCTGTGATAGCCTTGGCTCAGGAACTGAACAACATGGACCCATTATTCTTGACTCTATAATACCTCTATCTACTGTCCCTAGGAAAAGCGTGGAATGTTCTAAAAACAGCTCTGAAAAGAAGTAGAAAACCTTAAGATTTCAAACAGAAGTTTCAATAATAGCTTCAAAATAGGAGCTGGAAAGGCAGCTCTGTGGATAAGAGCACGTGCTTTTAGAGAACCAGAGTTCAGTTCCCAGCACCCACATCCAGTGGCTCACAACGGTACCACCCACATCAGGGGATCCAACAGCCTCTTCTGGCCTCCTGCTGCATAGCGCTTTCTAGATTAAAACCTTCCACCTTGGAAGGAAGCTCCTTAAAATACAGGACGCTTCCAGAGAGGTGAAACAACAGGTGCTGTAAGAGAGATGAAGCATTCCTTCCTCCAGGGATGCTCAGTAAGCACAAAAAGAAATTTAAAAAAAAAAAAAAAAGTTGATGGAAGTCCCTGCAACGGACCAGATTCACAAGGGCCCTCTCCCCCTAGCATATTTAAGTAGTGAGAGCTACTCAGAGACACTGTCAGACTAGCTGGACTAGACTGGAAGAAGCAGGCACCAGCCAACACTCTCCAACCTGTTGAAACTGCATGCAGGGTATGCAATGTGCTCCAGGTTCCCAAGAGCTGACTCCTGGAATGTGTTTTGGTGATGCAGCTGTCTCTGAGCCATTTCAAAATCCCAAGCTGGATTTTGGTGGCATCCTTACTTTGGTCAATTTTCTCTCAGGCGTGAATAGATGTTTGTTTATGTCTCCCTAGGAATAACGTCACACAACACTGTTTTGTGAGTTGCACTCATTTGCACATACCCGTGCATATACATAACTTAAAATAATAAATATTAAAATAGTCTTAAAATGAGTCTTAAGATCCCATCAAAAAATTTTTTAAAAAGCTGTATTTGGTGCTGATATCAAAGGCATGAGTGTCATGAATTTAAGCCAGCCTGGGCTACATTGTAAGTAGCTGCCCCCCAAAAAAGTCATGAAGTTGTTAGAGAAAGTGGAAAAAAAGAAAGAAAAAAATTGCCGACCAGTGGTGGTGCATGCCTTTAATCCCAGCACTTAATAGGCAGAGGCAGATAAATTTCTGAGTTCGAGGCCAGCCTGGTCTACAGAGTGAGTTCCAGGACAGCCAGGGCTACACAGAGAAACCCTGTCTCGGAAAACCAAAAAAGAAAAAGTCTACAGACAACAAGGTCTTGCTGTGAGAATAATAATGTTTACGTCCTTCAGCTCAAACCCGCAGCCCAAAGGAAGCTGTACACTCGCACTGTACCAGCGGGCTGAGTATGATTCCTAATTATTTTTTATACCCTTCTCCCTCCAGGTGAATACCAACAATACTAACTCCATGGCGCCTTGCTTGCCCTGTGGACTCCTGGTCTAGTTTCTTTTCCCTCTTTGATTAACCAACAGAGATAGGCTACATAGGTCAAGTTTCCATTCTGGAGAATATAGATCAAAAACAGCTCTAGCATGCTCTAAGTAGTTCATAATTTGTAACTTATCCAGTCAAGATATCTGTGCTACAAATGGGAAAAGTCCATTCTTGTGACATTCCATGTATCCAGGTGTGTCACTCTTCAGGACCCCGGGTCAAATTAAAACACCGTTTTAATTGTGCCTTCATGGGAAGAACAGTGTCCACTAATCCACTCTCCCCTGTGTTTGAAGGAGAGTTCAAACCCTGTCCTGCTTCTGCTGCCACCACTCAAGACAGACTCACAGGGCTGGTGGAATGGCTCAGAGTGCGAGGCCACTAACTACACGAGCCTGGCACACTGAACATGATCCGCAGAGCCCATGTAAAGGTAAAGAGATCTGACTCCTTAAAGTTGTCCTTTGACCTTCATGGAAGCACATACATAAACACAAAAAACATACACATACAGTCTTAACAAACACACACCTTTAAAAGACTGAGGCATAAAAGAGCCAAGAATCATTGTTATCACAGAAGCTCACTGTGAGCAACTACTAGTTCTACCTACCCAGCAGAAGCATCTGAAATCTCCTTTGAAAAAAATCACTTCTCAAAAGCTCACTAAATATGTGTGACCCAAGACATGTCCTGTGACAAACACCTGAGTTCAGCATGCACAGTGACCCAGGACGGCCATGTTTCCAGCCTCCAGTGAGTGAGTTTATTAGGTAAACAGCAGGCTTGTAGAGAAACACATCAGATACAGTATCCAGCAGAAACTGTCTATTGAAGCACAAACCATCAAAGAGTCAGCTGGAGCCTTTGATCAACAAAAAAGTGTCCAATACAGAAAGTCTTCTCCTGGATGAGACTTCCCACTAGCCATTCCCAACACAGGCTTTGTTGATCCCTTTGTATCAAGAAATAAGAGTAGCTGAGTCTCCCTCCTGGGAAAGTGTCTCTCACCAATATTCAAGGATACACTGTTTCACCCATCCTGGGACAAGGGATTTTGAACACTCTGAAGATAAACATGCTTGGGCCTAACATTGGGGAGCCAACATCACCCCAAAACAAACTTCTCAGTGAGTCTAAATAGCATAGGACAATATATTAGTTTGATATATCTATTCCAGCCTGGCCAATTGTGTCATTCTTCTGACCATAAAGATTCAATTGGGAACAGGATGATGGCTCAAAGTTTACCTGGGAACTTTTCCTGGAGCCACCAAGAAGGAACCCTTCCTGTTCCAACTGGTTTAGGAGGTGGAATGTTCTCTATAAAACAGCTAAACTATGGTAAGATGGCTAAGGGACAGCCAACAATGGGCCCAGGGATGCTGCCTGATGCCCTGATCCAGCTGTGTCTATAGCCATGTGCTATCTCAAGCTTCCCAAGGATAGGATAGAGAATCCATAAATCTCTCCCTCACTCACTTGAAGCTATCCTGATTCCATTTGCTACTGTATGATTTGTGTGTGTGTGTACACAAAAATAAATAAAGTCATATAAAATTATTTTGTAAGGCTCTTTTTCCATTGCCTACATTCTACTCCTTGAACTTAACACAAAAGGCTCAGGCAAAAGAAATCTATATGCCAACAGCTACATTCGCTACACGAAACTTGACCCAGCCACACTATACAGACATTCCTCATAGGTGGAATACCATCCAGATTTCCAGCACTAATATCTGACTCATGAAGCTTCAGTTGCCTCGCCTAGGAACCAGAAGATGATGCACTGCACAGGATTCTCTGGGTGAATACAGTAGAAGTAGATATTTACAAAGGCTTTCTTTGAAAAGTACCCAATAATCTTTACCCCCAAAATAGCCTCTCAATACCGAAAATAAAAATCATTCAAGGGATATTACAGAATGCCTAAAATAGGTGAGGCAATGGGGTGGCAAGAGGTGGGCAAAGCCATAGAGAATAAAAACAGATCTAAAACTACAGATCTAAAACTCTTTTTCTTCATCAAGTAGGTAACCGGAAAATAACACTACAGTAAACAAAATAGACAAGTTGCCATTGGGCAACTGCCCCCCACAAAACACTTGAGGATTTATAAACAAGCATCTTAGTTGTTGCAGTGGTAACTACCACTGGGTCAATTTATGGAAATATTGAAAGGGAGGGAAGGAAGCATTGGGGAAGACCCCCAGGAGATGTTACCTCTCACCAAATCCTGAACAGTAGTGCCAATTGACATAGAGGAAAGAAAAGTGAGATGGGAAACAAGGACAGACTGGGTAGGAATACAAAAAAAAAAAAAAAAGAGTGGTAGTGTTATTCAGAGAACCTGGGGTGAATTCCCTAAAGCTAGCAACTAGAATAAAGGAGCATCTCTTTATTCACTGTTTTCATCCATACATACTAACATCTAACACACCTAGACACTACATAAAGACATAATAAATAAAAGCAATAAAGTACACTTGGCTCTATACTTCTTTGCACTCGGAGTGCTAAGCACAACAGAATAAATAAAAGTCTGAGAGCAGAGTGAGCCCTGACTTTCAGGCAGTGTTGGAGACTCAGTTTCCACAGGTACTAAAACAAGAACTGAGAATTTAAACTCGAATCCATCAGACTTTAAATTCGGAGCTCTTCAGCAGAAGGGAATAGTGGAGGAAGTAGACAAGAAGGTAAGAAAGAATGTACAACACTCTTCAAGCTAAGTTCTCTAAGCTTCAGTGATAAACATAGCCACAAACCCCAGCCCATCTCCCGGTGGGGAGGCGCAGGAGGGAGGACCCCTGTCAAATGACTTGGGGTGTGCTTAGACCCTTCCCAGGAGTTCCTAATTCCCCCCTCTTCTGGCCCAGCCAGGCCTCATGCCGCAGCCCGACGGCACCCACGCGCCCCAAGAATGGAAGGCGCACCTTGGTGAGCCCGAGCGGTCGTGGGCCCGAGGTCAGGCCCGGGGCATTCGCCTCCCGGGAGTAGCGCTGCGCGGCCGCCGAGCTGCCGTGGGCCCCGGCCCTCTGGGGCGTTCCACAACCGCACGAGCCCGAGAGGGACGCCGCACCTTCCCCGGCCACGGACTCATCACTTCCCGCCGTCCCGTACGCCAACACCAGAAGCAAGAAGACCCGAGCCAGGCTGGTGCAGCAGGGTAGAGCCGGCTCGCGCGCGGGCGCAGCCATGTTGTTCTCGGAGTCATGTGATCCACGGGATCAGGTGACCTGCGGTGCCTGGCTGTGGCTTTGCCTGACATAGGTAATAGCCTGAGACTACTTCCAGGTAGTTATCTGGAGTTTGCTTGCTAACGTTAAAAGCATGCAAAACACGAGAAAACTCTACGATATTAAAGGCCTTCCGCAGACAATGTGCCCTTCTCTAGTTTCGTGGTTGAAAACTAGTCGTTCAGTATTTGCTAAGCACCAGGGCCGAACTACATAAACATTCATTTGTGGGGGAGGAGGAAGGGGGAGTGTTCTAGACAGAGTTTCTCTGTGTAGCTCTGGCTCACTCTGTAGACTAGGCTGGCCTCGAACTCAGAAATCCGCCTGCCTGTGCCTCCTAAGTGCTGGGATTAAAGGCATACGCCACCACTGCCTGGCCATAAACATTCATTTTTAAAGTACTTAATCCTCACAGTGATGCTGCTATATTGGGCTGACAGGACAATTAAGTGGCCTGCTCAAATCACGTATCAAACATGTCAAAACCAAAATAAAATCCAAGGAATCTAACCGGAAACTCTGAATTTTAAGCCCTATAATCAATACAGTAAATGGACTTAAACAAGAAAATAAGCATAGTGAAAAACAGTACACCAGTGAGTAGAGTTAGGGAAGTCTAGACTATGGGTTGTGTAAAATAACACTACTCAAAGTTTGAACTGATAAGTTATTTCTCCACTGGTAAAATAGACCAATAAATGCCAGATTAGAATGTATTGAAGACAGGTTTATTGGGAAGCTGCTCTTGGGTGAGTTCACTGGCCCCAAGGACCAAGGCCAGGGACATCACCAAGGTGGGGGGAGGGAGAAAGAGAGAAAGGCACACAGGCAGAGAGAGAAGCAGAGAAGAAGAGGAAGAAGGGGAGAGGGAGGAGGACAGAGAGGGAGAGAGACAGAGAGAGAGAGAGAGAGAGAGAGAGAGAGAGAGAGAGACAGACAGACAGACAGACAGACAGAGACAGAGAGACAGAGAGAGAGACAGAGAGAGAGACAGAGAGACAGAGAGACAGAGAGAGAGAGAGAACAAGCAAATGTCTGGATTATATAGGGAAGAGCAGGTAGCCAGAAACCTACCTGGGGACAGGGTACGACAGGGAGGGACCTAAGCATGCTGGGAGAACCTGGAGACCAGGTCTGCTTTGATATGTAAAATATGCACCTCAGTCCCTTGTCCCAGGTCCAAAACCAAACATGCACTATAACAACAATAAGAGCATCACCAGGTAACTTACTAGAAAGACAACACTTGGCTAAGAAAGATGGTTTTAACAATGGAAGAGGACTGATTGCTCTTCCAGAGGACCTGGGTTAAATTCCTAGCACTCACAGGCAGCTCACAACTGTAACTCCAAGATCTAACATCTCACACTGATAGACATGCAGGCAAAGCAGCAATGCACATAAAATAAAAATTAAAAAATAATTTTAAATGCAACACTTTATCAGAATCTATGGAATCAGGACCCAGCATATAAGGGGGCTGGTGTACATGTGGGCCAAGGCCAGAAGACAACAGGTATCCTGATCTATGACTCTGTTTTTGAGACATTGTGTTTCACTGAACCTGGAACTAAACTGGAAACCAGGAAACCCAAGTTCTCCTACTATTCTGATCCATTTTGAAGATTCTATGGAATTTTGTTGTTTGTTTTTGTTTTGATAGAGTTGTGCTACATAGTTCAGGCTGGCTTTGAACCCCTGAACTTATTGCCTCAGCCTACAGAGAGCTGGTGTTACATGCCTATGCAACCATACCTGACTCATATTGAAGTTTAGTAGTGATCTGCAGATCCATCAGCAAATAGATTGTATGACAAAAAACAAAAAACAAAAACAAAAAAAAGTAAGATGAAGGGGGAGTGTACAGATTAGAACACACAATAATGGTATTATATAATGTTATCTTAGGGTTTCTTTTCTTTTTCTTTAAAGATTTATTTTATGTGTATGAGTACACTGTAGCTGTACAGATGACCATGAGCCATCATGTGGCTGCTGGGGATTGAACTCAGGATGGCCCCTGTATACTGTAGCTGTCTTCAGACAGCACCAGAAGAGGGCGTCAGATCTCATCACGGATGGTTGTGAGCCACCATGTGGTTGCTGGGATCCGAACTCAGGACCTTTGGAAGAGCAGTCAGTGCTCTTACTCTCTGAGCCATCTCGCCAGCCCCTAGGGTTTCTATTTTTATGATGAAACACCATGACCAAAAGCATGTTATGGAGAACAGGGTTTATCTGGCTTACACTTCCACATTGCTGTTCATATCTCTAAGGAAGTCAGAACAGGAACTCAAACAGAATAAGATCCTGGAGGCAGGTGCTGATGTAGAAGCCATAGAGGGGTGCTGTTTTCTGGCTTGTTCCTCAAGGTTTGCTCAGTCTACTTTCTTATAGAGCCCAGGCATGGCACCATGCACAATGGATCGGGCCCTCTCCCATTGATCACTAATTGAGAAAGTGCCTTAAAGTAGAATCTGTGTAAGGCAATTACTTAACTGAGGCTCCATCCTCACTTGTGACTCTATCTTGTGCCAAGTTGGCACAAAACCAGCCAGTACAGGTGATAACTGCTCTTAATATCAAATATTCTGCAGGGTGATGGCAGAGAGGCTATGAGACCCAGGAGTCTGAGACCAATATCAATGCTATCTCAAAAGAAAAAGAAGACATCGTAATTGACTAATCAAATCTAATACATGACTCTTACATACACAAGACTTTTGATGCAAGAAACTGAATCTGAATCCACTGACCAGTGATCTTAATGACTGAGCCATCTCTCCTTCAAATGAATTAATTCTTTACAAAAAAAATGAAAGGAGTGGCTGGAGAGATGGCTCATGGTAAGGAACACTGGGTTACTCTGCTAGCCTGTAAGATTGTGGCTTACAACTATCTGTAACTCCAGTTTCAAAAGACCCAGTGGCTCTAAGGGGACTGCCATGCAATGCACTTTACACTGATGCAGACAAAACCCTCAATATTTCAATAAAATATTGAAATTCCTTTCTCGATTCATACATATAGGAAAACTCTGTATGTGCTCATTGTCGAAGATTTGACTCATTAACCCAAAAAGGAGGGATACATAGAAGAGGAGTCATGACCTGATAACTGTGGTAACTGGTTGATGACTATATGAGTCCTTAATAAGTTATTCTAACATACTTTTAATACAAGGGTCTTTTCTCCATGTTGGCAGTTTTGCAGAAGTTGGACAAAGGGTTTCATACATTCCCTCCCTTATATAACAAACAGTTGGCAAGAACCCTATAGCTATTCCCATTGTTTTGAGTTGGTGATGTTAAAATGTCCATTCCACAAACCAAAGCTGTTTGTGGATGCTCTACATAGTATAGAGTCCAGGTCAAGGATAATCCTTGTTCCCTTTCAAAAGGTCAGCTTTGGGATGTTTGTGACTCAAAGACCTCAGATCCTCAGCCTCAGGGTTCAGGCTTCTATTGCTGTGATAAACCACCATGACCAACAGCATCTTGGGGAGAACCTTTATTTCAGCTTACACTTCTACATCACTGAAGGAATTTCTCAAGGAACATAGGACAGGACCTCAAACAGGACTGGAACCAGGAGGCAGGAACTGATAAAGAGGTCATAATAGAGTGCTGCTTACTAGCTTGCTTGCTTCTGGTCTGCTCAGCCTGTTTTCTCATACCATCGAGGACCACCTGCCAGAAGGAGAACTGCTTAAAGTGAGCTGGGCCCTCCCTCATCAATCACCAATCAAGACAATGCCCTACAGACATGCCTACACACCAATTCTATGGAGGTATTTTGTCCAGTAAGATTCCTTCTTCCCAGATGACCCTATCTTTTGTCAAGTTGTATTTTTGAGATCTTTCCCGTTCCTTCTATCTGACAAGACCCAGGTCCTAAAAGTGTTGTGTGTGCAATGATTTAGGGGAAAAATAAAAACAGAGTGTTTCAGAACAGTTAAAAGAGGTCAGATTAATTCAGGATCCTGTCAGCTTTATTATAAGCAATTTTGGTACCCCTTCTCTGTTTGTAAAGACCCTTGAGTAGGATTAATACCCCTGACAAATTAGAATCTCCTCTTCCTTTTTAGTCCCTGAACAAAGAAAAACCACAGTGCCCTATATTAGTGACTTTTCTGTTGCTGTGATAAAATACTGTGACCAGAAGCAACTTAAGGAATAACATTTATTTTGGATTATGGCTCTAGAGGCCCAGACATGGTTTGGCAGCAGGAGCAAGAAGCTAGCTGATCACATTTTCATCCAGACACAGGAAACAAAGAGAGTGACCCAGACATGAAGCAAAGATATAAACTCTCTGGGCTGGCGAGATGGCTCAGCGGGTAAGACCACTGACTGCTCTTCCGAAGGTCCTGAGTTCAGATCCCTGCAACCACATGGTGGCTCACAACCACTCATAATCTGTTGCCCTCTTCTGGTGTGTGAAGACAACTACAGTGAATTACGCTGGAGGGAGAGGGGCTGGCAGAGGTCCTTTGTTCAATTCTCAAAAACCACACACATGATAGCTCACAGCCATCTGTACAACTACAGTGTACTCATACACATAAAATAAATAAATCTTTAAAAAAAAAAAGATATAAACTCTCAGAGCTTTCCCCCAGTTTTTTACTTGCTCTAGAAAGGCCTAAAAGTTGCATAACCTCCCTAAACAGCTCCACCAACTGTGGACCAACTATGTAGGACCTTGAGAGGCAGCCTGGTTCCTGGTTGAGCTATGGTTAGAAACCCCTGTGACCCACAGGCATTTTGCCTGTTTCCCAGAAACTAGGCTCCTGACACAAGGCCACAACGCTCCATAGATTTGTGGCTATCAGTCACATAAGTGCAACTACCCAAGCCCATCCACAGGTAGAGGACAATGACCACAGGTCACTGTAGGCTCAAGACAGATCTCCATTTTAATGAGGTACCTAAAGGCCTGAAAGGCTTAGCCAATTAAGCTCTCCTCCCTGCAAAAGGTATTTAACCTCAGGCCTGCCCTGAGAAGTGGGGTATGGTTTTACTTATCCACTTTCCAACATGACAATAAATTCCTTAAAACCATGGACTGTCTCTTTCATCAGGATCCACTGTGGGGAGCCATGGAGAAGGCTTTTGCCTAAAGAGTCACTGTCTAAACTTCCATACGAGGCTTCTCTGTGCCCCCAGCCAAGACCACCAAGCCAAGCCAAGCCAGCTGCCCACCGACAAGCCCTTCCTCTCACCCCCAAAGGATCCAGCCAGAGCTCCCCTCTTTTCCCCCTCGGCCCTGCCAGGCCCCTACTCCATTCTCAGCTCTTCCACTGCTCCCAGCAGTGCCTGGGTGCCCAAGCTTGAGAAACAGATGGCCCAGGCCTCCCTGTAGGCACAGGGACCACCCTACCCTCCCCCCAGCCAGCTCTGCTGTCCCCGGGACCTCAGACTGCTTCCCCATCCCCTGAGTGGTGTTCCTCGGCTTCCTATAGCCTGACACCTGCCAGGCTACATCATGGGGTAAGTGTAGTCAAAAGTTCCAGCATCGGGGACCCCTGTGGCAGAGCAGACGTGGGACCCCACTAACCCTACACAAGTATTCACATGCATGAGACAGTGGGGAAGAGTTTTCACTCAAACCACCGCATGCCCTAATGTCAGCATGGGTTGTAGTTCAACAAGACACATGTTGGGTCCACAGATACAGAACACTATGCTGGGTAGCAACTCTGCAGACAGCATGAGTAGAATCCCGAGTGAGTTGATGGAAGTGAAAACCAATGGCCTGTTTGTACTGCTTCCTTAAGTTATGTGGCTATCAGTCACATAAGGGCAATGATCCAAGCCCCTCCACAGGTAAAGGACAATGAGAGTGGAGTACCATGCAGAGTCTGTGGTTGAATTCATATGCCACATCCTAATAGGTGGCTCCATCTTTACAGAGAGCCACTTAACCACACTTTAGATACAGTCTGTCTTCCAAAGATTTGTGTGATGGACGCTTGGTTACATGTGGCAGGATTGAGGCAGTGGAACCCATTAGATGTGGAATCTGATAGGAGTTAATAGGTTTTGCTCTTGCAAAGAAATAATGTTTGAGGTGGAGTGAGTGGTTGTAAATGAAAACCACCCCATTCACTGGATTCTTTCTATGCACGACTCTTTTCTTTCCCTATTTGCCATGAGTGTGGTCAGGAAGGGCCCACAGCACTAGCTAACAGATGGGGCTTTGGTTAATTTTTAATTTTATTATTATTGTGGTGAAGGAAGAATGTGTATCATGGGGGAGTGGAAAACTTGAGTGAGTTGGTTCACTTCTTCCACCATGAAATCAGAGGATCAAACTCAGATTGTCAGGCTTGTGTGGCAAGCAGCTTCACCTGGTAACTTGTCCTACACACTGTCTTGAGAACATACTAAGATGGAGATTGCTCCATCTTAGGGTAAATCTATGTTTACACTTTAGTCTTGAAAACACTGAGCTAAACAAATCCCTTTGTTTATAAATTGTCCAGTCTTGGTACTTTGTTTTAGCAACAGAAAACTAAGACGATCACTAAGCCAACGTATCTTGTGCACTTGCAGTAAGCCACCCTTACCCTTTATGAGATCAGTTGCTCTCTCTTGGTATGGCATAAACTTACCCTTGCTATAGCTTAACACTTCACCTCCTTCTTTGAGAGCTGGGTCTGCTGGTTTGATAAAAATGTGCGAATAACCTATATAGCAAGCGTTCTACAAGCTCCAAAGGAGTTATCCTGGATGAAGCTGTTGGTAGCAGGGGGACTGGGGAATCTCAAGGCTGAAGAGATAGCTCAGTGGTTAAGATCACTGACTGATCTTTCAGAGTTCCTGAGTTCAATTCCTAGCAACAACATGGTGCCTCACATCTGTAATGGGATCTGATGCCCTCTTCTGGTGTGTCTGAAGAGAGACTTTATGTATGTAGTTACATACATAACATAAATAAATAAATAAATAAATAAATAAATAAATATTTTTTAAAAATCTCAAAACTTTGCACAGTGACTGTAGAAGTAGCTTAGGGTTTAAAAGTGTGTACTGCCCTTACAAGTTTGATTCTCAGCACCTACATCAAATGACCTGCACAGGTGCCTGTAACACAAACTCCAGGGAACCTCATGCCATTTTCTGGCCTCCACAGGCACCTGCACTCACCTGGATATGAGACACACACACACACACACACACACACACACACACCCCTATACAATTAAAAATAAGTCTTACAATAAATTTCTCATCTGATGATACACATATGGCTAGAATTTTGCCTTTCATGAATAATGATTTTTCTTCCTGTATACACTTTTCTTCGGACAAGAGTTTCATTTCTCTTGGGTACACAGTAGGAGGGAGGCTGCTACGTCTTAGGGTTTATCTGCTTACACTTCTGAAGAGCTGGCAAACTGTTTTCTGATGTGTCCGCACCTTGTGACCCTTCCACCAGCAGTGTGTGTGGGTTCACCTTCTCCATGACATAGATACCTACTGCCTCTCCTCTAGGGTAAAATCCAATTTTCCATCATTCTTCCCAGCACATGCCTAGTCATTTTATACTGAGATTGGATCTTGGATTCATCTAGCGTCTGAGAGAGGATGTGGAGGCAGTTCTTTTGGGAAAGGAGTTTGAAGCAAAGCCATGAATGTTTTGAACAAAAAGACTTTGCAGTATCCAGTATTTTACCACAGGAAGGGACTGCCAGCTTTCAGAAGAGAGGGTGTTTCTGCCAGCTCCCTCCATGGTCCCCAAGGAGTACAAAGAACCATTTTTTTTTGTACTGCATGTGTCAATGCCCCCACCCTGCTCATTGCTTTTTATTGTGGTACATCTGCTCCATTCGCTACAATAATAATAAAATTAAAATTTAACCAAAGCCCCATCTGTCAGCCACTGCTCTTAACCAAACTACAACATGGCAAAGAGGGGAGGAAAAATAGCCTTGTGCGGAAAGAGTCAAGAGATTGTGGGTGGTTTTGATTCAAAAAATCACTCAGTTCTTCAAAAACGTTGTTGAAATAGCAAAGGGAGAGGGAACAAGAAGGAACCAGTAGGAAAATGCAAGCCTGACATCTGGAGTGAAGGGGGAACAGAAAAGGCACTGGGTAGGAAGAGAGACTCTGAGTCTGCTGTGTGGAGAACAAGGTCAGTGCAGTCAGGAGCTCCATAACACAGGCCCCATTAGAGGGGGGAAGCTCTGAGCTCAAACATCTAACCCTGCCTTTCCCTTCATGTTCCGTCATTGGCTGGGGCTGCCCATGAAGAGCATTGGTCACTCCTTTTAGATTGAACACTGAAAAATGACTGTACACTCTACAGTACGTTCTCTCTTAAAGATCCACCTCTTGCACACACCTACTGACTGCCGCACACAATCAGTGATGCTCTGGTTTCTCTCCTGCAGCTTTTTTCTTTGCTTACCATGTCTCTCAGCCACTGTCTTCCTGGTGCTCACATGGCACATCAAGTATAAAGCTGCCTCCGGGTCTTTGTATGTGCTGTTCTTCCTACCTGGATGTGTTAACCTTTTCAAGGTTAGTCCTTTTTGACCACCATGCCTCAGCATAAAGTACATGTTCAGAGAGATTGTCCTTGATCGCCAAATATAATCGTTCCATTTTCTCCTCCATCACAACCCCTCTCTTGCTGTCTGCACTCCACTTGTCACTCCCTGAAAGGATGGTGTTTGGTTTTTCCATTTTCTATGGAGACAGAATTCCTTAGTATCCAATGCTGTAGTCGTAATGCCTAAAATACTTGCTATCTGTTCTAGTTTGCTTGTCAGTTGCTGCAATAAATACCACAACTAAAACAAACTTAGGGATTACACATCAAGGTCACAGTCCATTACTGAAGGAAATCAGGGCAGAAACTCAAGCAGGAATTGAAGCAGAAATCATGGAATACTGATGCTTACTGACCCACTGTCTCATGTGCTCAGCTAGCTTTCTCATACAGCCTAGGTCCATCTGCCTAAAGGTGGTGCCACCCACAGTGGGCTGGGCCCTTACAGACATGGCCATGGGCCAATCTGAATAAGGAAAAATTTCAGCTAAAGTCCTCTCTTTCTAGGTGAATCTAGATTGTGTCAAGTTGACAACAACAACAACAACAAAATTAACCCACACAGTATGTATAAGTATTAAGTAAACATTTGGTGAATGAATGAATAAATGGATAGTCATTATCATAAACCTTCATGATTATTCCAGGCACAGGAAATGTATAAGAAATAAAATAAGAATACATTCTTATTTCATATAAGACAAAAATATTTTATATGAGAAAAGAACAAGAGTTTCAATTTACTTAAACAGAACATTTTTTAATACCTTGAATAAAAGAAAGAGGTGGGACAATTAAGGGTAAGAAAATACTGCTATGCAGTTCTCTGACCAGGTTCTCCTTAAAGTCTTATGTGGTTAAAAAAAATTATTAACTTTGACACTTTATGTTTTTTTTTTTTTTCTATTTGGGACAAGGTCTTGCTAAGTTGTCTCAGGTGGCTGGGCTCAAGTAAGCCTCTGACTCAGTTGCCCAAAGTTGACTGAATAATAAGAGTCCAGCATCATGCATAGCATTAAGCTTTCTAGGTTTGCCAACTTTGTCCTATACATAATGTGAGAAAGTTATTGATGGAGACTCTCGTTTGTGTTTAATCTCCTCTTGTTCAAATACTTAAGGCTTTTTCTTTTTCCTTCAAAGTGGACACACACAGAGGGAAGGGGAGGGAGAGAAAAGCTTCTTTAGAGTGTAAAGAAAACATTAACTTCATTGCTTTTTTTAAGATTTATTTAATTTTTATTTTATGTATATGAGTGTTTTGCCTGCATGTATGTATGTATGTGTATCATGTGTGCCTCATGCTCTCAAAAGCTAGAAGATGGGCTGAGATCTCCTGGAATTGGAGTTACAGATGTAGCCACCACATGGGTGCAAGGCCATGTCCCCTGTGAGCAAAGTAAGTGCTCTTAACTGCTGAGCCATCTCCTCAGCCCCTTCCTCCCTTTTAGACAAAATCTCACTATGTAGTAATGGATGGACTAGAACTCCACTTATATAACAGGCTGGCCTTGAGCTCATGGAGATTCTCCTGCCTTTATCATCTGTGTGCTGGGATTAAAGGTGTAGGACACCACATTTGGTTTCTTTGTTTGTTTTGCTTTTCATTTTCTGATACTTTATTAAAATTCTTTGAGCATTCCATGTAATATATTTTGATCATATTCACTCTCCCTCAACTCCTCCTTGACCTATCTTAACTCTCTACCTGTCCAATAGTCTCACCTTTTGTTGTTGTTTATTATTTGTCTTGTTTAATCATCAAGTCCAGTTCATATTGCCCAATTACCCTTGGGATCCATCCTGATGTATGTTCATATACCGAGTGCCACACCACCAAAGAAAATTGACTCTCTCCCAGCAACTATTTAAGGTCAATAGTACCTCCGCAGGGAGGACTTCACGCTTAACTTCTGCTTATGCTAGTACTTTGACTAGAGCTTGCACATGTCTTCTGCATACTGTCATGGTTGCTATAAATTTATATGTGCAACTGCCCTGTTGCACCCAGAAAGCAGTGTTTAATTTAAGCCATCCCTTCTTATACTTTTTGCACTCCGTCTACCATAAGGATCCCTCTGTTCTTAGAAGAGGGGGTTGATAGAGACCTCCCATTTGGAGTAAGAACTTTGAAGTCTTTTACTCTCTTCACATTGATCAACAGTGAGTTACCATGTTAATTAGCATCTACTGCAAGAACTTCTCTGGTGAGGATCTGGAAATACAGTGATCTACAGGTATAATGATAACTCATTATGGATCATTTTAATATTGTATTCATTTGACAGAATAATAATAGTGAGCTTTCTCTAAGGCCTATGACCTATCTAGCCACTGTTCCTTGGCCTTGTTCCATTTAATGGAGCAGGACTTAAAGCCAAACAGAAAATTGTTGGTTACTCCCAAGACATTTATGCCACTATTGCATCAGTGGGCATATCTTGCTGGGCCAACTGTCGGGATAGCTCAGAGTTGAATGAGACTTTTCATTTCCAGCAGTATGCATAGTACCTTCTGACACTTTAAACTATCCAGGAAAAATTATTCTTCCAGATAATATTTCTATGTTTATAACTCTATAAATAGGAGATGCCTTCAGCAATATGGTCTTAGTATCAAATTCTGGAGGGGAACCAAGATCAATGGCAATTGCTGGCAGTCTTTGAAGATCTATGCAGCCCCACCAGCCATCATTTCAGAAAGAGTATAACCCACTCCCCGTACTGAGGATTTTCCTTGATAGTATGTGATATCTAATTGAGGTCTTGTCCTCCAACTATGTGGTGACTCCATTTAACTCCATTATCTTCTTTATAATATACATGTTTTAGGAAACATCTTACAATCGTTGAGTTTCCACACTGGTTTTTCAGAAGACCTTCAGTGTTAGAGTTTCCATATTCTTTTCCCTACCATGCTCCACAAACCTATTCCATTTAATCCTTCCTGTTTCATTTCAGCCTTCTCCTCCCCTTATAATTCCATATTCTACAGGACTCTTTTGTTTTAATTTTTGAAACTTTGCCTCATTATGTAGACCTAGCTTTCTTAGACCTCACTATGTAGCCCAGTCTGGCATGGAACTCCCAAATGCTGGGCAATGAGGGCAAAATAATAAGCCTAGATAAGGAGATAGAGATTTTGCCACTTAGAATGATGAGATTTCAGGGCAGAGGGTACGGTTAGATGCTAAAGTACTTAGTTCAAGATTCTGGGCTCAATCCTCAACACCACAAATGTCAAAGAAATGCTTTGCTTAAGGAGCTGGCACACTTCGAAGAGCAGAACTGTGAATCGAGGCTGGTTTGGAGTATGCACCAGCTCCATAGATCCTCACAGCAGGTGCTCTTCAGACCCACACGGTGGCTTCCCTGTTTCACTCCCTGTGCCACCAAATTCTGCATCTCCCTGTCCACTTGTGTCTTTTCCTGTTTGCCACCGCCTTCTACTTCCCCTTCTTTTGCATTAAAATTTTATTTAGCGTCATTGCTTCTACTTACGGTTCCTGTTTCAAACCCCGTCCTGACCTGCTGGGGCCTCACTCTGCCTCTACTCCTTTTGCTCCGGTGACTCTCAAGGTATCAGTTTCCCTATTTCGCTGCTGTGAAGAGGAAGCCTGCTTTGCTTCCCTTTCTCACAGTACAAAACACCATAAGCCCAAATGGGAGCCTGCGGTTTGGCTGCACTCAAGTAGGAAACCCATCTCTCGTCCAGACTGCTGTAACTAGGTCAAGAGGACACCCTGCATGCATTAGAAATCACCTTAGTGATTGTTTGAAAGCACTGGTCTGTAAATCTGAAGTGGGTCGCAAGAAGTCACATTTGTCCCATATTGACCTGTGCCACTCATCCTGCTCCTTTCATAAGCTCCTTTCATAGAATTGGTTCTCTGTTGGGGGAGGTATTTTTCTCTTTGAATTGTTGGAGGTATGCCAAGTGCCTAACTGACACCTCCAGTACAACCTAGAATTACCCTTGCCTGAACTTCTCATCTTTTTTATCTTCCTGTTGTTCTGGACAGTGGTGATTGACGAGAAAAAATAAGAAGAACCAGCATGGCTCCAAAGGAAATGAAGAGCAAGGAAAAGATGTTTTATGAGCCTTTGGAAGCAGGGAGGGTGGGAGAGGGAGAGGGTGGAAGACTGAGAGGGAGGGGGAGGGGGGAGGGAGAGAGAGAGAGAGAGGTCTCTAACATAAGAAATCATCATCATAAGTCTCTTTAAACCCTAGCTTTCATGATGGTAAGAACAGGAGTGACTTTTTCAAGATTGAGAGCTCAATAAAGATGAGACACATAGCTATCCCAGATGTTTCTACAATTACAGTTTGACTTTTGGTACCCATTTATTTAGAAAATGAAATGTCGAGATACTGTTATGAAAGCCATGCATCAGCCAAGGAAATTTCAGATTATACCACTCAAGCACCCTGCACATCTCTGAGAATTACAATTGCACATCAACTTGCCAAGCTTCAGCCAGTGCCAGATATACAGTGAACTCCCACTTCATACAATCCTTCTTTGAGTTACTAGAGTGTATAACCACAGCTTGTAGGCTCACAACTTTTCTTGGCGCTGTCTTGTCTCCTAGAAGAGAAAGAGAAAGACTTAGATTTCTGTTTATTCGTTAACCTTGTGGAAGCCCGTTTCCTGCCTTTGCCTGCTTCGTTGTACTGCTTTACTGAGGACCGGTATGCAAGTATAAGACCAGAAATAAGCACAAGATAAGGCAGTCTTAGCAGTGTAAACCTGAATTCCCAGGGATTGTGAAGATGGAGGCTGTAATTCCAGCACTTGGAAGGTCAAAGCAGGAGAAGCAACAGTAGTTCAAAACCATCCTCAGTTATATAACTGGCTTAAAGCCAACCTGGGATACCTGAGATCTGTCTTAGTTAGGTTTTAAATTGCTGTAAAAATATACCACAACAAATGCAGCCTGGGTAGAAAATGGTTTGTGTGGCTTAACCATCACAATCACAGCCTAACATAAATGGAAGTCAGGGCACAATTGCAGGACAAATACCTGGAGGCAAGAACTGAAGTAGAGGCCATGGAGAAATGTGGTTTACTGGCATTTATTGGCTTGCTTCCATGCTGTGCTCAGCCTAATCTGATGGAAGCATTTTCTCAATGGAGGTTCCTCTTCCCAGATGACCCTAGCTTGTGTCAAGTTGACAAAACAAAACAAAACCAAGAATAAACAACTAACCAAGTTAGTATTCTATACCAAAGTCAAGGGGTTTGGGATGGCTAGCTTGATGGTTCATCAGTTAAAAACAAATACTACTCTTCCAGAGGAACTGAGTTCAGTTCCTAGAGTGGCTCACAATTCCCTGCAGCTCAGTGCCCTCTTATGGTCTCATCAGACACTGCCTTCATGTTCACATTCCTGGAGTACCATTTTTTTTCTGCGATATCTTATGATTTCTGTAATCTTCCAAGCTAAGGATACTTATGCTTTTCTAGCACTCACTTTTCCTCAAAAAATTACTTTAAATATAGATATTATGGTGGTTTGAATAAAACTGGCCCCCATAGGCTTATATATTTAGATATGTAGTCACCAGGAGTGGTACTATTTGAAAGGATTATAAGGATTAGGAGGTGTGGCCTTGTTCAATAAAGTGTGTCACTGAGGGTGGGCTTTGAGGTTTTAAAAGCCTATAACAATCCCAGAGTCTCTCTCTCTCTCTCTCTCTCTCTCTCTCTCTCTCTCTCTCTGGTCTGCAGATCAGGATGTAGCTCTCAGCTATTGCTCTAGTACATTCTGCCATGTCCCCACCATGATGAAAATGGACTAAACCTCTGAAACTGTAAGCCAGCCCCCAATTAAATGCTTTCTCTCGTAGTACTTGCTGTAAGTGCATGACATTGGTTGGCAAAATGAACTTTGCAGATGTGATTAAGTTAAATGCCTAAGACAAAGGGATTAAGTTGGACTCTCCAATATTATAACAAGTGTCCAAAGAGATATATGAAAGGATAGTTAGAGGCATAAAACATTATTGTTTTAGAGAGAGCCCAGAGCCAAAGAGTGTGGCTTTTCTAAGCTGGAAATAGCAAATGAAACAAACAAACAAAAACAAATAATAACAAAAAGAACCAAAAAAATATTCTGCTCAAGAGTCCCAGAAAGGAGCACAACCTTGCAAAAGCTTTGAATTTATCCTAATGAAACCCATGCAAGGACTCGTGTCCCATAGATCTGTAAAAGATCACATTTATATTGTGAATGCTCCTAGGCTTGCGATCCTTTGTACAACAAGAGGATATTAGACCAAATGTACATTTCAGTTCTAGCATCTTACTAGGTAAAAACTGAACTCACAGGCAAAGAGGCCAGAAGGTGCAGAGTTCGTTGTTTCATAGCATCCTTGGAAGACTTAAGCAAACTTGGAGGGACTCTGGCCTCCAACTTCTCTCATCACTCTCCTGAAAAGTGTGAGAGTCACTTAGCATAAGGAAGTATCAACCATCTAGGGGCCAGATAGAGTCCAGCCTCACTCAGATTCCAGCTATTTAGGGGAATTCAGAAGAATGCCAACTGTCCAGCTCTTGAAAACTTTGGGGGAAGGTTCCATAAACCATAGGATATTTCAGTCATCTTGTTGAGAAACAGAAAGCCATAGGCTCTCTCTAGTTCTGGCCAAGCTACCCAAATATCTGGAGTCATTTCCTGGTGGTCTTCAGAGTTTCCTAATTACAAGTGTGGTTCCTTTTTACATAGACAGCAAAGCACTGTTGAGTCTTAATGTTAGCATCCATCAGAGGCAACCGAAAGGCTGACTAAAACACAGATTGCTTCCCATCTGCCAAGACCCTGGGGCTGGGACTTCTGATTCCACCCATCTGAAGTGTAAGTTGAGAACTTTCATTTCTAGCAATTCCCTGGGTAGCAGATAGTGCTGCTGCTGCTGCTGCTGCTGCTGCTGCTGATGATGATGATGATGATGATGGTTATCTGAGGGCAGCAGCACTGTGAGAACCCTAGGTATTCCTCAAAAGTCAAGCAGTCCTCCCTACTTGCAATTGAATGATCTTAAGCAATTTCTCTGAATTTTAGAATTTAAGTTCTCCATCTACAAAAAGGGTAATAAAAACCCTCTCTCAGGATGGTGATCAGCAGGGTGATCTATACTGAGGATACTGTAAGACCTCAATACATGATTTCTATAGGTGGCAAGATGGCTCAGCAGGTATAGACACCAGGAAAGCATGATGGCTTGAGTTAGATCCCTGGAACCCACATAATAGTGGAAGGAGAGAACCAACTCCACAAAGTTGTGCTCTGGTCCTTCACACAGCTGCTGTGACATATGTAGACAGACAGACAGACACTTTAAAATTAATTGTCTGTAATATAATGTGTTGATAGGGTCAATGAAACATTACTAAATGAAAGAACCCTAAAAGACTTCATGTGCACTGTGACTGGGCAAGCCAAAGACAGACTGACTGTGCCGTCCGTAGTCCGCTCCTCCCCCAAAAGTCACAATGTTCTGCCCAAGATGGACTGCCATTTAAATTTCTTCAGGAAGACTCCCAGAGAAGAGTCTGAAGAAACAGCTTCACCCACATCACTGAATGAAGAAGAAGCCGAAAATTTTCAACTCTTTTGTGAAACCGTATCCACCAATAGAAAGAGGAAAGTCATTTGGAGTGTCATACAACAGCTACAGAAATGCAGAGAAGTCCATAGGGCCAGGAGCAAATTAATATGGACATAATCGTAGAGAAGAAAAAGGAACGGTGGGCCACTCTCTCCTTTGGGAAATCTAACAAATGTCAAGGTTCTGGTTCTTCTTTTTCTTTCCTGGTCCAGAATAAATAATTGATATCACCATCCTGTGAACAAAAAAAGAGAAGTCACCCCTGGGAGAACTCCATTTTCTTGTCACCATGAGGAATTCTTTGTCTGGGTCACAGCGACAAAGTAGGGTAGGTCACTGGGAAAGTAGGCTGCTCCCGTGATTCCTCATGGAAAGTTTTCACAGTGAGGACGGGCCATCCTGGCGGACAAGCGAATAGCTCAGCAGGATAACAGGCTGCTACACTCAGAAGTAGATATTGCAGTGGGTTAATACTAAGCACATCTTCTATTTCAGGGGAAACTAAGCAAGAGCTAATTGACAGGAAAGGAAGGGATGTGGAGTCGGTTTAGTAGTTTATAATTGTAGTGATCCGAGAGAGAGAGGGAGAGAGAGAGAGAGAGAGAGAGAGAGAGAGAGAGAGAGAGAGAGAGAGAGAGAGAGAGAGAGCGCGCGCATGTTCAAGTGTGCACTTATTTGGGTAGTTCCTGTGTAAACATGGTGGGGGAGGGCAGAGAACAACCTTGGGTGTCTTTCCTCAGGCTCTGTCCTTTGTTTGTTTTTGTTTTGTTTTGAAACAGGGTCTACTATTGTCCTGAAAAACCACAGGATAGACTAAGCTGTCTGGTTACCTGGCCCCAGGGATCCTTCCGTCCTTACCTCCTTAGCACCGCTGTTCTGAATACAGGCTATCTCAGCTGGCTTTTTTATATGCATTCTGGGGATAAACCTCAAATCTCTGAGCTTACCAGGTCTACGATTTACCAAATGCACTAGCTCCCCTCATCATTGAGAAAAACAAGATATAGAAGAATCACTGAAATTTCTGATATTTTCATTTTTGAATGTATATATTAAATAAGCATATAAACTCTCTTGAGACCGCCTTGCAGGCAAGACTGGTCTTGAACTCACATCCCCCTGCTAGTCCTCCCTGAGTGCTGGGATGGATTATAGCAACATTTCAACCATACCTGATTTGAACATCCTTTCATGAAAATCACTGTTCAAGCCAGATATGCTGTGGAACACCTGTAGCTCTAGCTCCTGGGAGGTAGAGGCAGGTGGTTCTCGGTGGCTTTGAGGCCAGCCAGGTCTGCATAATGAGTTCCACCCCAGCCAGTGCTACACAGTCATACTCTGTCTTGGAAAAGAGAATTACTTTTCAATCACTGATCATCATGGTAATCTGAGTCTAACAACTGAGTGAGATGTCATTCCCAGCAGTCAGAACAAACAACCAACACGGAAAGACCTGAGGTAACAAATGCTGGCCAAGCTGGGAAGAGAAAGGAACTCTTAGCCACTGCTTCTGGGAATGCAAATTACTACAGATATATGGAAACCATTAGAAGTTTCTACAAAAACAATTCTCAAAAATATTACACACACACACACACACACACACACACACAGTTGGAAAATGGCTTAGTGTTTAAGAGCACTGGTTGCTTTTCCAGAGGGCCTGGGTTAAACTTCCACATGACAGCTCACAATTGTCTAAAACCGTAGCTAGCCTTGGAGAATGCAACACTGTCTTCCTGTCTCTGTGGACAATACATATGCATGATGTACAGGCATACATGTAGGCAGAAGATTCATACACATAAAACAAAAATGAAGATAAAAAACTATTTTTTAAAACCTCCAAACTATATTATATTATCATATAATATGATTATATTATAATTATCATATAATACTGTGCAATCTGATATCATATTGAGCAATCCAAGAACCCGTCATATGCGGGTTGTGGTGGTGCACGTCAGTTGGATTTGCTGAAGGAGGCGGAAGCAGGAGGATCATGAGTTTGAGGCCAGCCTGGGCTACACATTGAAAAAAAAAAAAAAAAGACCAATCATAGATCCAAAAGAAATAAAATCAGTTTATTGAAAAGATACCTGCATGGGCGAGGCAGCTCGCTGAGGTAATAAGCATGCCCACTGCTGACATGCCTAACAACCTGAGTTTGATCCCAAGGAACTACGTGGTAGACGGAGAGAACAAACTCCCGAATCTGAGCTCCTTTGATCTCTACATATATGCTGTGTCTAGAATATAACACACACACACACACACACACACACACACACTAAAATGAAATGAAAGAAAACAAAAAAGAACGTATTTGCACCCCTATGTGAATTGCAGTGTTGGTCACAATAGCCAGAATTCAATACCCAACAACAGATGAATGGATAGAGAAAATGTGACACATATTTTCAACGGGCTATTACTTAGCTATTAAGAAGGATACAATCCTGCTCTTTGCTGCAACAAGAATAGACCAGGAGGATATTCTGTTTGGTAAAACAATCTAGACACAGAGACACGTAGTGTATGATCTCGCTCATATGTACTACTTATGGAAGGTAACCAGACTGAGGCAATACTGGGTGGTGGACAGTTGACAGAGATTGGGAAGAAAAGGCAGGGAATAGGTTAGTTGAAGAGTGTGAGCTGGCCTTGTCAAGGACCCCAGCTTCAGACCCATGGAGAAATGGCAATGCCTTGTCCCTGGGGTATGGCTCAGAGGCATGGCAAAGCCTTCCTTTGGTCCAGGGTGGATACTAACATTGTGTGCAGAAAATGTTTACCCTAACTTTCTCCTTCTAGGTATTTCTGGCCTGAGGACTTACAGAGACTTCTACTGAGATTAGCTGAACCTGCCCTTTTGATCCAGCTGTATACCATAAACCTTCTTCCTTGTTTATCTGTATGTAATAACATCATCTCTTTGCTCAGCTGTATGCAATAACCAACCCTGCGCCTCCAGTCTGTTCAACCCTGTAAAAGAAACCTGCAGACCTTCCAGGGTGTGGAGGCTTCTCCAGCTGAGAGCCCAGACCACCTAATCCCAGCTTCCTGTCTCTGGGCTGTCTGTTATTTCTTCATTTCCCTCACTACCCTTGTCAGCTCTGTCCCTGGACCCCTGCTAGATACAGTAAAAGGGTCTGGGGCTGGGGAGGATGGCAGAGGTTAACAGTGCTTGCTGCTCCTGCAAAGGACCTGGTTCAGATCCCAGCACCCACTGGGATGTGATGACTTCCATGACCTGCAACTCCATATCTAGGTGATTCAATGCCCTAATGCTCTAATGCCCTCTTCTGGCTTTTGCAGGCTCCTGCACACATGTAGTACACGTAAAATCATGCATACATACACACACACAAATAAGATATAGAGGAGAGTGAGAGAGAAAGAGAGAGAGAGAGAGAGAGAGAGAGACAGAGAGACAGAGAGACAGAGAGACAGAGAGACAGAGAGAGATGGGCATTTGGATTATTCCCACTTTTTGCCTATTCTGACTAATGTTGCTATGAACATTCATTTACATGCTTTTATGTAACTGTTATGCTTTTCGTTCTCTTGTGCAGACATATAGAAATGAAGACTCAGGCATTTGTATGTATGAAGCTTCTTAATTCTGACCTGCCCAGGATTACAATTAACTTAGTACTACAGGCTGTTTCCTAACTCGATAATTTTTTGTTTGTTTGTTTGTTTGTTTTGTTTTGTTTTGTTTTTGTTTTTCAAGACAGGGTTTCTCTATGTAGCCCTGGCTGTTCTGGAACTCACTCTGTAGATCAGGCTGGCCTCGAACTTAGAAATCCACCTGCCTCTGCCTCCCAAGTGTTGGGATTAAAGGCATATGCTACCACTGCCCAGCAATAATTTTTTGAAATGAATGAATTGGTCTTAATACATATAGTTCAATACTAAATAACATCACTGACTAGTTTGCTTAAAATCTATCAGTTATCTGCATACCTGTCTGACCTTTAGAGGTTATTCCACACAGATAACAGTGTTAAGAAATACATGGACTCCACATTTTAAAATCTTATATATATATGTGTGTGTGTGTGTGTGTATATACACCAATAATCCCCTATGTACCAGACACAGTGTTCAGACTTAAAAGCAAAAGATCTAAGATCAGAAATAATTTTAAATTTTACCCTGTGCATGCTAAGGTAAGTTCTACTCAAACCTCTTTATTTGTGTACTTGCGGGTGTTACTATTTGCTAAATGCACACCTCAGAAAGTGTACCCTGCCTTATGAACCTAAAGTTTTCAGAACACAACAAACAAGCTTCAGTTTCTCTAGAGGATTCTAGAAGACCACAAGCCCCTTTATCAGTAAGTCTTGAAAATACACTCTACTTTCCCCTTGTCTCAAGATTTTTTTTTTT
>NW_022196903.1:101455183-101471922 GCF_008632895.1 Mastomys coucha
TTTTTTTTTTGCTTCTACTTCATTTATAAAAGGACGAGAAGACGAGACTTGTAATTTAATGACTGGTATTAACCAAATTTACTTGTTGATTGTGCATTTTCCCAAAAGTGTATGGAAAGTGTTTGTTTTCCTTCACTCCACAGCATGGATTAACATTAACATGCCATCAGACTTATTATTGGTTCAAAACATAGTTCATAAATAGGTTAGCAGGGTACCCCCCTTTCCTTTCAATATTGGTGCCTCTTCCCTTGTGATATGCTCTGAAAATAAGTGAAGCAGAGGAGAATTAAAGGCTAATTTAATCTGCGAACCTACTTTCTAATACTGATTTGGGGTCAGGTTGAACATATTATTCTAAAAAAAATTTTTTTTTTTTAAAATCAGAAGCAAGGACAGACAGCTAATTAAACAGAAGCAAGGACAGACAGCTAATTAAACAGCACGATTTTCTACTCTAATGAACTGTTCTCCCAAGCCTCAAGCCCAAACCAGATGCACTTAAAGCTTTTCCTTTTCTGAAGGTCAAACTACTACTCAATAAGGCGTAAGTTAAAAGTTAAACATGGTTAGTAAAGTCTTACCAGTCTCTTTCTTTCCAAAGACCAAACAAATTTACTTACTGCTAAATGGAGTATTAGTATGCATATACATATACATATACATATACATATACATATACATATACATATACATATACATATACACACACAACTCAGCACAACACAAACAAGGGCTAGTTTTGAGGGACAAGTTGACTGAAAATACCCCGAACTGCTCCTTCACTCTCTGTATTAAAGTTAATATAACCGGTTCAGAGACTTAGAGCCATGTAGTATGTAATAATGGAGAAACATTGTTGCTTGGACGGACAGGGTAAGTAACTGAGGCCGGCAGAGGGCTGGAAAGCATCTGGGCTGTTTGCCAGGCCACAGCTGCATACTCTGTGCTCTACACCTGGAAGGAAATCCAGAGTATGGGGTGAAAGACCGTGGCTTGTGAGTTCCAAGTAGCCAGCCATCCTTCTTGTCCTCATCCCCTGAGCCTCAGGAAGAGATTCCTCTGAAAAGAAGGCTGAAATGAAGAAAAAGGCAGACAGCAAAAGCTCTTCACATTCTACCATCTTCCTTCCTCCCCAGTTCCACACAGAGCACTGATTAAAACCAGAGGTGGCTCATCCAGTAGCAGTCGGATAGTGATAGCCCAGCATTAACTAACCAAGGCCTACACCCCTAGTCCTGCTTCTCTGGGCTGTTCCTACCTAAATGATCCTTATTGGGAAACATGAACCTCAAGTGATGGAGATCTGGGCCAGACTCTAGGTTAATCACAGCCTGGAAGGCAATAAATAAATTGGAGAGAAAAGCAAGTAGTTGATTTGCTTAAATCTGAATACATTACCGTAGGCCAGGAAAGGAGACAAGTTACAGGCTTCCCTTGATTGGTGACTAACTTAAGTAAAATTTAGTGCTAGGTTAGTGACTATATTTACTGAGGTCTGCAAAAATTCTCGTTTTCTACTATCTTTTTCTCATGAACAAAACCTTTTGCTTTTCTGGTTGATTTGGAAATTATATATAGTCTTAAGAAGTATTATTGAAATACATAGAATACGCATAGCCTGGAGACTATTGGCATGAAAGTTGCTGGGTTATTGCTAGTTTGTAAGCTAAGTAAAATTTTTTTAACCATTTATTGAAATTTAACTTTCTTCAACATAACTGCAAAAATATTACAAAAGAGAATCCAGTATCAAGAAATATTTCACATAGGGTTCTCTTCATGACTTTTAAATGAGATTGTTATCTATAAATAAAGAAATATATGATCTTCTTAGGTTACATAATAGTGTAAGTTTTGAGATTGAGGTTCAAATACCATGAGACGTAACTTTGTGACATTCTAATCTAAATAAATCACTTCCCTAGAAGCTGCAAAATAATTGATATTTAACTATACATATATATGATTTTTTTTTTAAGACATGGCTTCCTGAATTCTTGCATACAGTAGAGTTTCAGGGAAGGCGCAGTGGAATATGCCTGGAATGGCAGCACTGGCAAGGAGTTGAAGGATCCTGAGTTCGGGTGAATTGGGTAATGTAGTGAGACTCCATCTCAGACAGCGACACAGTAGCTTCACTGAGCCTCCTTTGACGCCTGGATTTAATTTCTGCTGTAATAATAATAGTGTAATAATAATAAGTCAGCAAGACGTGTCAAGGGTTCCTGTCCAGTTTGTCTGCTCTAGCACATTAGGATAACAGTCTTAGAGATGGGCAGGCAGGAAGTGGGGCTGGGTGTCCTACTTTGTGGTAAATCCCTGACTTCGCATGTTTCACAGGAAAATAGTGTGTAATAATTTAATAGTCCTTATGTTTTTGGGGATTCCAGACAGTATTGACAATAGTTCCATCAGGGGTAGCACAGCTGCCTTTTCCATGTGGAAAAAAGCAGTAGTAACTAGTTTTTGCCTATATCTTTTAAACACATGCTAAGTGAATCCTCTACCACAGAGCTACAGCCCCAGCCCAGGTTCCCCGCCGCGCCCGGCCCTGAGACAGGGTTTCTTTCTCTGCATAGCCCTGGCTGTCCTGAAATTCACTTTGTAGACCAGGCTGGCCTTGAACTCAGAAATCCGCCTGCCTCTGCCTCCCAAGCGCTGGGATTAAAGGTGTGCGCCACCAACGCCCAGCCCCAGCCCAGTTTTTTTTTTAACTTTTGTAACTTATATGTTGACTACCTGGTATGGTCACTGACCAAGTTCATCCAAGTTCTCTCTAGTACACAGGTGACTAACTAACAGGCTCTTCTAAATTCTAGAGCTCAGACAACAAACGTGGAGCCTCCGATTTGTGATGTTTTCTCATGGAAGAACAGGATGTCCTGGGTCTGGATACAGGAAATGCCTTCCCTTTCTAAGCTTCAGACCAACTTCTTCTCTTTCCTGTTTTTTCTTTGCTTGTTTTTTAAATCCCAGCTCTGTTTCATCTCATGTAGGCTGTTGAGTGTCTGCACGTTATCACGTCTCCTGGCCATTCTTAGAATTCGAAGACCTCACGGTTCGAGAAGTGCTGAACACCCCCTCTTTACCCAGTGCCCAAGTTAAAGCTAAAAAAGGTACACAAATACTCATCTTCAAAGATCTTATCTTGCCTGTAAGAACAAAAACCACACAGAAAGTTCAAACACAATGTAGTCTTTTGGGTGTATCTATCACTGGGTTTTGGACCACTCAGTGCAAGAACTCCAAGGAACTCCAAAGTTCTGTTGGTGTTTAGACATGCATGTCCAAGAGTTTTTATAAAATTATCAAAAAGAACTATGTCCTCTTTCTTCTACCACAGAAGGTTAAAAAATGACCAGGAAAGATGATCTGGTAACTACATAGACAATTTCAATTTCTCTTTACTGATATTTCTCATGCTCAACTGTACTCCATCTCACCAGGTGAAAAAGAAGTTTTCTCCAAGACAGAGTAAGTTCTATGATTTGAGTATCATCTTGCTGTCTTGCCATCTAAGGGGGGACTTGGAGAAGCCATTAACTGAAGCATTCAAGGCTCACTGTGATAGTCATGGATGACTGGACTTTGTGACTAGAGGAAACTAGGAATTTGTGTTCAAACTGACATTTATTTTGTGGCCAAGCATGGTTTCAGGGTGAACTGCTGTATTTTCCTGGCCTTGGGGCTCATGTTTTTTTTTTTTTTTTTTTTTTTTTTTTTTTTTTTTTTTTCCAGTAAAGCTCAGGTGAGGTTTGAAAGCTCATTCATGCCCTGTAACTCAGGGAGCCACTGGGCAGGCAAGGCGAGGTTTAGTCACATTATTTTCTCCACAAACACACACCTTGGATATTAATGGTGCAGCTGGTTGTCACCCTGGCTTTTTCTGCATCCTGCTTTCTTTGGCACATCTTGCTTCCTTTAGTAGGAGAGGACCTGAGGGTGGGCTTCTCAGCAGATGAATTTAGAATTTAGTCCAAGTCTGCAGCCGTGTACTGCTGACAAAACCTGTTTCTATTTGTAGGGTTTCCCCGGAGTAAGCTGCAGTGCTAGCTTTGGACTGTCTTCAGACTTAGCCTGTTATACTGTCCTGACTGCAAAGTCCTCTGAGTTCCCTGCGTGGGCATTTCAAGGGTAAAGTTACACATGGGTACTTTTAGGGCAGATTATCCTTTCTTTTTACTGGGCACGTGGATGGTATACATTTATGTATACATGTTTGCACATGTATAGGGATATTTGTTCACGGCACATATGTGTGTACAAGTATGCCAAGGCCCAAAGGTGATATTGTGGATCTTCTGTCATGTTCCTTTATATTTACTAGACAGGGTCTCTCACTGCACCCAAAACTCACCAATTCCAGCTAGTGTAGCTAGCCAGCAGGCCCTAGGTGTCCGTTCCCTGCCTCTGGAGTGACGGATTTACAGGTCACTTATACCCGCCAGGCTTTTATCTTTGTCTGTACATCAGAACTCTGGTCTTCATGCTTTTTGTAGTAAGGGTTTTAACCACTGAGCTACCTGCCCAGCCCTGATCCTCATCACTTGGCATTGTTATCTTAGGGATCTGATTCTCCGTTTTCTGGACTAGCACCATCCAATAGAGTATAACATGAGCTGCAGATTAAATTTTTAGTCAATTTAAAAAGTAAAAAAAAAAAAAAAAATCAGGAAAAGTCATGTCAAGTGTGTGATCCAACATATCCGAAGCCTTGCGTTTGAAGGTGCTTGAAACTCACTGTGTATTTTATAAGTACTTCACATCTCCTTTAGAAGTAGCTACATCCTCTGTACCTACACGGTTGGTAGCAAGAAAAATTCTAACAGAGAAGCAGCAGCGCACCCCCCTAGACCCTCTCCCCAGCCCATAAAGGAGTATAAGCCACTCATTCTAGCATCTATCAGGGTTAGCATTGCCACACATCAACTGCCTGACACAAGGAATCTCTTTGGGCCACAGTAGAATTACAGTAGAAAACAGTACTTTTCTGTGATCTGGCAGCTTCCAGAACCTACCTACCAAACCTTGAACACACTGACAGAGAAAACTGATATGAGCAGCTAAAAGGCTCACATGCTCAGAAAGATATGCTTCTGTCGCTTTCTGTCTCCATTACAAAGTGGCAGGAAATCTTTTTTTCCAGATCTACAACAAAGTGCAGACAGAAGAGTAAGGCTTTTTGAGTCAAGAGGACTAGCATATACAAATGTAAGACACAATCTCTCACGGAAACTTGTGGTTGGGGAGGGAAGACCCTGGATAAACTAGATCAAGGGCTTGTGCCTATGGTGTGGCGAGGATGAAAATGAGTTACGTGTACCTCTCAACTATGGCCAAGTATTCTTTTGGAAACCCACATTAGATCACGAAGCATTCCCCCCTCCTCTTTCACCAGTTATATTATTGTGGGCTGATTTGTTAAAATTGCTTGAAAGTTAGAGTCAAAGGGCTTTGGAAAGTGGATCAAGTTGTTTTTATTGGGGGAAGGAAAAACAACAGATATGAAAGGTGTGGATTCCTCTGTTGTGACAAGTTGGGGTTTTTCCAGAGGACAAAGACAGGCAGCTTGAAGCATCCCCAGATGCTTCCTAGATTGCCAAAGGCACCTTTTGGGAATAACTTAACCCTGCATGCCTTTAGCTTCCCATGGGCTACTTAAAGAGCACAGAAACAAAGCCTGGGACACAGCACCCACCCATGTGATGCCCAAAATTGTTAGGCTGAGCACTAACTATGTAATAATTCTTAGCTATTTTGCCCTCTACTGTTCTGAGAGTTTCCCCGAGGCCTTAGGCAAGGCTTTTGAATCACGTAATAGGAAAAGAGAACGGGCAAATAACCGAATCCCTCTCTAGATGGCAAAACTGGGGTAAAAAGATGACAGTGATTTGTCTAAGGGCTTTAGAGGCTGCTCCTAAAATGGAAGGAGGGGGTCCTTTAAGGAAGTGGTGATGAAGGTCCCAAAGGGCAAGTGCTTAATATAGCTACAGGTTGGAGATGCGATGGAGAAGGAAGTTAACCTGGTTTGTCCTGGTCCTTGGCCTTATACCTGCTGAGCAGAGCAGAGATAACAAACCCAGAATTGGCAAAACTCATATACATAATAGCATGATGTACAGAAAGAGCACGTAGGCTGAGCATGTAGAACCATTTGTTGTCATTACAAGGATTACTGTTAGTAGGTCTTTAGCGGTAGCAGACAGACCCCATTTAGGATGTTATGATATATTTTGGCGCGCTCTCATATCCTGGCATAGTGCCTGGCCTGGCACCCAGATGACACCCGGGGGCCGTTTGTGGAATGAATACGTGCAGTCTGGTTTGGGGGCTGGGGTGCAGTCTGGTTTGGGGGGTGGGAAGGGGAAGGCGACTGTAGAATAACTTTGCCTGAGGTGCAGGCTTTTCTTCCCAAAGCCAAAGCTCTAAGCACTTTGCAGCCTGGAGCCTACACTATTTTGTGGTGTGTTGAAACCCACTTCAGCCTCAGAGGCTTGGGTTGCAGACTTGCAGCCCGCCTCGCCTGGACGCACACATCTTAGTACGAGCAGCTTTCTCCGAAGCCCTTATTTTTCTGGTTTGCGGTTTATTTACTTTAGCGTTTACAGATTCCAGGAGCAGAGGGGTCCTAGAAGCCGGGTCAGGACCGAGGTCGCGGTCTGTATTTCTTTCCTGCCTCGCGATCACAACATCAGCAAGTCACAACATGGTTCCTTTATTTGCTCATTTGACAGGGTTGCGTTTCTTTTACCTCCCACCGGGCGACGAAAGACAGACACAGCTCGGGTTCAGAAAAGGGCTCTCACACGATTCCCTTGCATCCTCCATAGCAGGGACCACCCCATTTCCAGACTTAGTTTTTCATGCCGACACTAGCAGGATCCAATAAAGAACTAGAACAGATTTAATAAAGACAAACTTGTTTCTTTAATCCTTGACCGCAAACACTGGCGTTTTTGTGCCTCGGATTTCTGAAATTCTTGGCTCCAGGACACAGGGCGCGCGGGGGTGGGTAAATAGCTTGTAAAAACTTCCCGAAGCAAAAATCCGAGCTCTTCCTCTCTCTCCGTCCCCTAGTGACACCTGACTTTAGGAAAGGGAAGATACGACAGTCAAAAGAGAAGGGTTCACAGGGGTAAGGGATACCCTGTGGGTCGGGCTGGCCAAACCTGGGGAGTCCGGTGTTCTGACACAGGTTCGCAACCCGAGCCTTACCGCTGGGCGCCCCTCCCCCACCCATCCCTGGTCAGCGCGCGGGAGTCTATTTAGAACCCAGCCCCGGAGCCCAGGTGATTCTGGGACTTGTAGTCCTTCTGCTCAGCCCCAGGCGCCGGCACGACCTAGGACTCGGACTACATTGCCCAGGGAGCTTCCCGGCCTATATAAGTGGCTGGGCGCCGCTTCAAAGTGCAGTAACCATGTGGATGTTCTGCTGAAGCGTTTCCTCAAGCCTGCCGGGGTGGGAGGAGAGGAGGAGGTGGTGGTGGTGGAGGAGGTGGAGGCAGGGGGTGGAGAGAGAGAAAGCGCACGCCGAGAGGAGGTGTGGGTGTTCCGCTCCCATCCTAACGGAACGAGCTCCCTCTTCGCGGACATGGGATTGCCCAGCGGCTGCTAACCCCTCTCCTGGTCCTGATCCCCCAAACCGGCGTGGCTCCCCGGTCACCAAGGTAGCTGCTGGGGCCGGGCAGAGGGCGCGGGGAGTTGGCACTGGCTCCCGTGCGCAGAAGTTTTTGCCCTGATCACTGGGAGTTCTTGGTGGCTTTGCATGCGCTTGGCGTGTATTTTGGGGCTTCTTTCCCTGCGAACAGTTTTGGGAGGAGGTCTGATCTTTTTTTTCAGGCTTAAGTAACCCCAAATGTCCTCGACTCTAGTGACCGGCTTCAACCCCCTTCCCCGTACTAAAATGGCATTCCCCCAAGTTGGAAATGGTTGGACTGTCTGCAGGAAATAGTTTTTTCCCCCCTCTGGGGGGGGGGTATTTGAGGGGGTGTCATATGAGTTTGCTCAAGGAAATAATCTTTCTAAAAATGTAGCTAGTCCTGTTGCGCTGCTCAGCTGGTAGGATCATGCATGCGTGGGGGCCACCGTGGGTTTAAAAAAAAAAGGAAGAAAACCGGAGGGGTGGGCAGCGATGAGGGAAGAAGTGTGGACTGAGCTCGTGCCCAATGAGGACGCGGGTTTCACATACTTGGCCTCCACGCGGGGAAACAAGTGCTTTGGGATCTCAACACTTCCCTTACTTCCACCCCTCCACCCTCCGTCCGGCGTGTTCGAAGTTTCTGCGTGCCTGATCTTTCTGGTCAGCTACGGACGGGAAATAAGCATGCTGGGTTTGCTTTTATCTGGGGGCAAGAGATCCCTCCGAGTTAGCTGCTAAATTTGGAGGTGGGGAGTGGGATCTGCAGGAAAAGCGGAGGTTAAAAAAGTCGAAACTTGGATTTGGGAACATTCTAATAGACCCTCGCGAGATCCCCTACTCAGTCTTCTTTCTTTGTAAATATTTAGGAGCTGACTACAAGGGAACAGGATTTTGCATCCTTGGCTGGGCGTCCATTGGCTACAGAGTGCCTGACCTGGGTCAGGTGAGTGTGGGAGCCTAGTGCTGTAGTCAAGAATGGGTTTTTGTCCTAAGCATTTTTTTTTTTAAGTCCTCTTGTAGCAGCCATAGAGGTAGAGTAGGGAAGAGAAAGAAACCTTGGTCAAAATTGCTCATGATCTTGAGTGAGTAAAGATCCAGTGACAGCCGCTTTTGAAGGTCGCTCAGAATTGAAGCGTGGGGGGCGGGGGTTGGAGGTGCGGTGTGGTTAAGCAACAACAACATGAAGTTAAACGGACTGTAAAGTGGGTGGTCCCTTACCAGGCTGAGAGGAACCCTCATTATTTAAATTCCCAAAGATGCTGAACTTTTCATCTGCCAAGATCCCTAAGCAAAAGTGAGATACCCCTCTCTTCCACAAACTGTCACTGGGTTCTGTTCTGTTGTGGGCATGCCCGGAACCAGAGTGGGCTGGGTTGCCAGAAATGAAAGTGACAAATTGAAAGAATGAGAACTTCATAATGGGAAGAACTTAGAGAATACCACTGTAGCTTCCAGGATTTCACTGGAGCCACCTGAATGTCAAGGAACCCAGCCTGCTTCTCTTGCTTTGATACCCGTTCCTGGATGAGGGGCTGAGGGCAGCATTTCTGTCAATGTAATGGCATATATAAAATCGTCACAGCCCATTTCTAGAAAATAAAGCCTCTGTAGGTCCCTACACAGACGCCCCCTATGGTTTCAGATTTGTCTATTGAGTTTTTTCCTTTTAAAATGTCTGGAAATTTAGTAAACAACAGGTTAATAGGGGTGGCGAGGTATGGGCAGCTGGTCCTTGGTAACTTCTTTAATGTCCTAAATATTTAGCTGTTCCCTGGGCTACAATCTTTGGGCTTTTCTAATTAGTGAATAAAAGCCAGATACTTCATTATGGTGTTAAAATGCTTTTGTTTCCTGTTGATAAGATCCTCAGGAGTACCGGTGGAGCAGGAAGCATTTGGATGGGAAGGCTAGTTCTCCTATGGACTTAAGTCTGTGTTGATCAAAGATTGGGGTCATTCTTCTTTTTGAAGTATGTTATGGACGAGGTTAACGGGTCCACAGACTCCTTTCGACCTTTTGCCTAAAAATAATGAGGCTGTCCCGTTAGGTTGTAGCAAGCCAGGTGCAGAGCTGTCTATCACAGAAGACCTTAGATATGGGTAACAAAACCAAGATGCAGAATGAAATCACTGGGCAACCCAGGCAGTAATGTGTACCGCTTGTGTTTAAGTTTATGGGGAGGACTGGGGAGAGAGAGAGATGCTAGGAAAAATAACAAACACATCACTCTTAATGCATTAACTTATTTATATCTCGCCAGCAATGTACTAACTATACTTAGTTTGATGCATGAAGGAAATGATACAGCCATTGGCAGCGATAAAACACTGTAGGTATATGTAGGAGGATTTAATGTTGGGCTGAATTCATTTTGGAAAGCTCTGTGTTGAAAGCTTGAATCAGGACAGTTAAGAAGGAAAACCAGAGGAAACTCAGTGTCTACTTGAAGCATTAGGCCTGGCTCCTATTTGAAGTATATCATCGTTCACATCACAGCACCTGAGCAGGTTGAAAGAGTCAGGTGTGTCCCTACCTGAATAATTGGAGAGCTTAAACTGCTTTCAGTTCAGTCTGTGGAATGTTGGTAGCTTGTCCTGCGGCCCCTGGTTTGCCTGGTAGCTAGTTGTACGCAGTGTTTTTTCTTCCCCATTCATTTCTTTCTTCATTTCTATCAGTTGTGTGGATGTGTGCATGCTGGGAGGATACATTGCAAGTATAATCTGCTCTTGACTAAGTCAGTTCTGAACAGAAAATCCCATCAAGATTTCCTTCCAACCAAGCAGGGGAAGTTCTTTATGCTCCAAATGAATCACTCTGACCTCTCCGTGGAGGCCCTGGAAAGTCACTGAGGCAGTATCACCCATTCAAACAAGGTGGCTCCTTTTGCCAGCCTTCCTTGAAGAATGGACAGTGCAGTGGTGGCTTAGAAGAGAAATAGGTTAATGCCACAAGAACAATCTGTTGACTTTGCCCTCAAAGTGGTTTCAGCTGCAAAAACACTAGACTGTGGAGGTGGGGGTGGGAATGGGACACTCTGGAACCAATTCGCTGGTGTGCAAGACGGACTTGAGAGAAACTCACATGGCTTTTTAGCTAATAATGATCTCATGGAGTTTCTATCCGACTCTTTTTTTTTTTTTAATACAAGCAGCTCTTTTAAAACAAACCAAATGAAACAACAGATACCAAATATGAACAACAGACCAAAAAAAAAAAAAAAATCCACCAAAATAAAAGCAGGCCTGGAGTTAGGTTTCTAGGTCAAGCTGTCCTTGGATACTTCTAATTAAGGAATCTGCACAAGGACATTGTCCTGTCTTCTCGGCTCTTGGTTTGATGTTTTAAAATAAAATGCGTTACATTTGCAGATCTCTGATAACTAGAACTGCATGCAGTTGTGTTAGCTCTTTTTTATTTTTATTTTTGCTGTTGAAGTTAGATGAATGCGATTAGGCTTGAAGTCACCGGTATGAATTACAGTGCTTTTATGGGTCATTCTACCTGTCAGAGTGTCTAGAAGTGTTCTGAGAAGATGCCTAGTGAGGAATGAGCTGAATAAACTCCTGAAGCCACTGCCTGGTAAACCATGAGATTCCCTAGGCTGGTGGTCATAGTTGAAAGCCGTTGGTGAGTGCATGGACCGCACAGACTTTCAGCCTGTTACAATTGTTACCATTCAAGTGTTTCGTGTTACTTATTCCACAGATTTCTTAAATACCTGCCATGTGCCAACTGTGCTCTAGGTGCTTGGGGTATGGCAATGAGCAATCAAGTTGGTTCCTCACGGGTTTACATTGTAGCTAGTGGGAAGTGATCAATGTAAACAACCAAGTATTGTCGTACTGCAGGTGCACAGAGTTGCGGAGAAAAAGTTCAACAGGGAGTGGATGAACAGAGAATAACGGGGTGGACAAAGTATAGAAAAGTGGGAGAGCTTGTGTATTGTTTGTGGGAATGCAAGAGGTAGCTCTTAGATACAACAGTATGATATCTCCTGAAAATATAAAACTGAATTATATGATTTGACATTTCCATTTGTAGTTATCTGAGGAATTTGAAGCAAGAACTTAAGCAGTTGTTTTATATTGAAAGTTGCCCCCCTAACGTTAGCCTAAAAGCCAAAATGAAACCCCAAAGTATCTGTGAATACATGAATAAAAACCAAAGTGCTCTTCATGTGTTCACTGAACTATTTTTCAGCACAGAAAAGGAACAACTGTGCTTCATAGTGTATTTGAACCATGAAAACATGTAACTGAAAGGAGCCAGGCATCAGCGGGTACATATTGTATGATTCTCATAGTGTGAAGTGACCCATATGAATATTCAGATTTGTAGGGCCAGATTGTGGATGAAGTCTCAGTGGCTAAAGGAAGGGGAAGTGGGATTAATGGACACAGGTTTTCTGTTTGTAAACATTAAAACTGTCTGGAAATTGGTATGTATTATCCAAATAAAAAAATGAAAAACAAAAGTTTAAAGGGTATATTAAGGGTTGGGAGGTAAGGTAACACAGGGTTCTTTACTGTGGTGACGTTGAGGAGAGTGTCGAAGGAAGTGAGCCAGAAAACCATGTAGATGTTCCAGGAGTCCAGAGTAGAAAGTGCAAAGGCCCTGAGGTGGAAGGAGGTGGGGCATGTTGGAGGCAGGGCTAGCAGGCTGGAGTGGCTGCAGGTAGGGAGCAGGTAGCCTTGAGGTGGGAGGGTAGTCAAGGTTCAGTGGCAAAGGCCAGAGTTTGCAGATGAGCAGTTCTGAGGATTCCTGAACCCTGACAGGGTCCTCATTGTGGTTTTCAGCATTGCTCAACTCCACTGTGCTCTCTAAAGAGACTGGCCAGGCTGGCAGGACCACATACCAGCTGGAAACTTGATACAGGGGGCATGAGGGAGACCTAGATGTCCAGATTGGTTTGTCATGTGACATTTCCTGGCATTGAAGTCCGCTTAAGTAGGGAAGGAGTTTCCTCTGCTGAAGAATAGAGTCCGCCTTTGCTTTGCTCAGCATGTCCTGAGCACCATCTGGTGGTCCTGAGGTTCCTGCCCTGTGGCCACCCTGCTGTTCACCAGATTTCAACCGAGGATGTCCTGACGATGAGCGGCACGTTATCATCATCCTTGGGTGTGAGAAGGTCTACATTATTGATTCTCCTTGAAAGAGACACCTTCACGGGGACAGAACTCAAGTCCCTTGCTGTATCACTTACAAAGATTACATGCTCATTGTTAAACACTGGGAAGCAAACGGGCAAGCCACATAGCAGAACAATAAATCTGTCTCAGCCATCCGAGACTCAGTTCCCAGGCTTCTCCCCATGTGTAAAAATTAGGGCTGGAGAGATGGCTCAGCAGTTAAGGGCACTGACTGCTCTTCCAGAAGATCCAGGTTCAAATCCCAGCACCTACATGGCAGCTCACAACTGTCTATAACTCCAGGATCTGGCACTGTCACATAGACATACACACAGGCAAAACACCAATGCACATAAAGTAAAGGTAAATAAATAAATACATATTTGAAAAGTTAGCGGTGTGTTTGAATCTCACAGTCACAGCCCCTCCCATTTGCTCTCTTTCCTTTTGTTTGCACTGAGTCTCTTTCCTTGCTAGCCGGAAGATACCTGATACCTGCATTTTTTTCCTCCAAAGGTCTGTCCCTCTGATGGTATTTTATTTCATTAAAAAATGTTTGTATTTTATGAATTTTGCCCGCACTTATATAAGTGCACTGGCATACATGCCTGGTGCCCTCAGAAGCCAGAACAGACACTAGATCCCCTGAACTGGAGTTCCAGATGGTGTGTGCCATCATGCAGGTGGTAGGAACAGAACCCCAGTCCCCTGGAAAAGGAGCAAGTGCTCTTGACTGCTGAGCCATCCCTCCAGCCCCCATGGAGGGGTTTTATTTAAGCTAGGACATATATGGAATGAGTAGAGTACAAAAATACTACATCTTCCAGAGTTCATCATTATTGCACAATCTAGCTTGGTGTATTTTGTCCTTTGCAGAAAAGGAAACGACAGTTGAAGTGTAGTTCACTTGTAAACTCTCTTAGTTGTTCAGAATAACCTAATCCTGTGAAATAGATACTCTCTTCTGTATGTGGAGGGACTCTCTTCTGTTTTTTTGTTTGTTTATTTGTTGGGTTGGTTGGTTGGTTGGTTTTTTTAAATATGTGCATTCTAAAGATTGAACTAAGGACCCCATGCTGCAAAGCAAGTACTTTGAGCTATCTCCCGGCCCTGTTTACTTGTAAGGAAAACTTTTAGCGTAGAACACTTCAAACATAAGCCAGCATTATGTGTTGTGGTGCCTGCGAGGGCTGAAAGGGTTCTGGATTTAATGGACCTAGAGTTGTAAGCAGTTGGAGCTGTACAGTGTAGGTGCTGGGAACCAAACTTGGGTCTTCTGTAGGTGTAGCAAGTGCTCTTAGCCGCTGAGCTGTCTCTCCAGCCTAGACAGTAGCTTCTTCTTTTTCTTTTCTTTCTTTTTCTTTTTCTTTTTCCTTTTCTTTCTTCTTTTTTTTTATTAGATATTTTCTTTATTTACATTTCAAATGTTATCCCCTTTCCTGCTTTCCCCTCTGAAAACCCCTTATCTTATCCCCCTCCCCCTGTTCACCAAACCACCCACTGTCCTGGCATTCCCCTACACTGGGGCATCGAGCCTTCTCAAGACCAAGGGCCTCTCCTCCCATTGATGTTCAACATGGCAATCCTCTGCTACTTATGTAGCTGGAGCCATGTGTCCTTCCATCTTCTACAGTAGCTTCTTAATGCATAGAACCCACTTTGTTCATTGCACTCTGTGGTCAGCTATTGCTAACTCATGGCTAATCTTCCATCTGCAGCCACAAACACTATTTGATTATTTTCAAGCACATCTTAGACATACGAGTTCATCTGTATTCTAGTGTGAATCCTTAGGATTTGAATTCTTTATGTAGGTACAGAATGCAAACCTTAAAAGCCAGCGGCCTTGAGTGCTCTCCTATGCAGGTGCAGGGGGAGGGAATGCTGTTGGCATTCAATGCATAGAATATGAGTGTTAACTCAGCAATCTCCAGTAGATTGTATTCTGGTAGTTAGATGTAGAGGCTCAGTCCATGTCAATTCTTATTTTTGCCAAATCTGTTTTGTGCCCTTTGGGGTCACAGCATTATATATTTCAAAATATTGGCTGGTGGCGACATTGTTGGGCATCCCTGTGTATGGTATTCTTTAAAAGTACCCTGTGAGCTCACAGATTTAAGCACACTTTGTATGCTTTTCTTCATGTGGTTACTTTTCCTCCTCCTCCTCTCACCCCATGCCCCACACCCTCCTGTTGTTCATGGTTTGAGATAGGGTTTCACTGTGAAGCCCAGGTGGGTCTGAACTTGATGATCCTCAGCCTCTGAAGAGCTTGGATTATAGTTGGGTGCCACAGTCATTGTTATTGATGTTGTTAAGTCTGTCGTTGTCATAGAGTTACTGATGTCAGTGAGCGAGTTCAAGTCGGTTCCTGAAACTTTGGACAAGACCTTGAGAGGTCCATGGGTTTCTTCCTTTCTGTGTGACCAAATGTTCCAGGCTTCGTTTTTATATTTCTTGTCCCAGACCATGAGTCACCCTTTTCATCAGGAAGCCCTTGTTCTTTTGAGTGGGAAATAATCACATTGAGAAACCTTTGCTTAGGACCACTTGCTCCTGTAGATGATGAAGCAGAAATACAAATGGAGTTAACACCTGAATGCTTCTTTCTCTGGCTGCTTGTCTTTCCTTCCCTCCTCTCTCTTTTCTTCCCCTCCCTCCTTCCCCTTATTCTTCTTCCTCTTCTTCCTCTTCTTCCTCTACTTCCTCCTCCTCCAAGTTCCTTCTCTGCTTGTTTTTCTTCTTTGTTTTTTGATCTTTTTTTTTTTTTTTTTTTTTTTTTTTTTTTGAGACTGGATCTCACTATGTAGCTCTGGCTGTCCTGGAACTCACTATCTAGACCTGCCTGGCCTCTTACTCACAGAGATCCTCCTACCTCTGCCTCCGGAGTACTGGGGTTAAAGGCATGTACCTCTACACCTGACTTACCTGAATGCTTCTTAGTGACAACATTTCCACAGTGTATTTAATATGTCTGTGTTAGCTCAAAGGATCCTGAAAATAATTGGAACTTTTTTTAAAAAAAAGGTCTTTCAGCATATTCCTGGATAAACAAAACTGCTATTTATACCTCTTAGTGGCACCCCACCTAGAGGTGGGAAAGTCAAATTGTGGACCTTGTTCAACTTTTACAATGAAAGGACACATAGAAGACATCAAGTGTTTTACAGTGCTGGAGTTGGAGGCGTCTTGAGAATGGATCCTAAGTCTAAACACTGATGTTCACTTGCATTATATGCATCTTAAATGCATAGCCTAAAGATACTCTTAGACAATCCTTCAGTGGCTTTGTGCATGGAAGTAGTTTTATGGTGTGGAATTTTCTTTGTAGTGCCATGTCAGCATTCAAGAAGCTAGGAAATTTTGAGCATTTTGAATTTTGGATTATCCTGGCTTCACCTGCGCTGAAATTGGGCCGTGGTAATAGCTGGGAGGTAGAATCTGTGCTGTGTATGAGGCACCCCAGCATCAAAACAACAATGGGAAAAATATCCCATGTGTTCACTGCAACAACTAACCCCCTCATACACACACAGAAAGACAACACAAGAGAACACACGTGCTATTATTAGCTTCACTATTTCTCCTGCTGTTGGATTCAGTCCGAAGTTTGAGACTCACTATTTATATTTTTCTATCCTTGTGGCCCCAGGATCAGCATTTGATGTCACCTGGGAACTTGTTAGTAATTGTACTCTCAGGTCCCACATAGGCCTACTGGATCAGGATGGCGTTCAGTAAGACCTTTAGCTGATGTGTACCCATAGATGCTGGAGAAAGTCTGCCTTGGAGGATGCCCTGCCCAGTCCTGTTGGTGGCCTTTTATAGTTCCTGAGTGTTCATGGTTTGTTCTTATCCGTTGAAGCTCATCTTTGGACATGTCCCTGGCAGCCTTCCCTTTTTCAGGGAGATAGAAAGACAGGCTAACTCACCAGCAGAATTCTGACAAAAACAAAAACCAATGCTCC
>NW_022196903.1:101471939-101486678 GCF_008632895.1 Mastomys coucha
GGATGCTTTTATGGCTGTGGACCTAGAGGTACAAAGAGACCACAACCCTGTGGACACAGGGGCCCTGGAGCCACATGGAGAAACACGTGCAACTGGGTTTTAAACTTGTTGTTGTTAGACACTTGGGGGAACTGACATTTTAGGAAGTTTCTTTCCTCACAGAACTTCTGGACTGCTGGGTATAATTTTCTCATCAGAGAAATCTGAGCGAAGGAAAACAGCCCAGGCCTCCAAGCGTCCTAGCTCATTTGCATTGGGGAGGAGCTTTGTCTGGGGGAATATTTTTATTTTGTAAAGGCAGCTTAAAAGCATTCCATATCTATTTCTGAACAGGAAAAGACTTAGAGAGGTTCACTTATTTGCTTTGTCTCCTGTGTGTGTGCGCGCATGCGTGTATTATATTCTGACTGCCGTGTACATCCCCAACCTCTCTAAATCTTCAAGTCCTCCTATTCCTTAGGATTTGGCCGCATTCCTCCTTCTCTGAGCAGCTTTTCATTTTCCTGGAGGCTTTCGTCATTTGAAAACTCTGCCTCTTGAGCTCAGTTTTCTTCATGGGTGTTCTTGTTGTTGTTTGCTTAACCCCTAAGAGTACTTAGCACATTGGAAGAGCTCACAAAATATTTGTTGAATGAAGTAATCCATACTTGAAATCCATTTTGTCTTTGAAGGTTGCAGGCTAACTCTCAGAAGAAACTAACGTTTTGTACCTGTCTGCTGATTGAACCTTTTCTGAGTTGTCCTATTACTTGGGGAACCCCTTTTGGTGCACAGAGAGATGTGAAAAACACGGAGAAATGTATTAGGCTGCTCCTGAGGGAGGGTTCTGAGCTGGTCTTCACTACAGCTCTCCAGAGGAGACATAGCCGGGGAAATGGCTAGCGGTAGGTAGTAGGAGAGTGGAAGTGAGAACCGGGTAGTGAAATGATCTGCTGCCAGACTGGTTGGCCTTGCCCTACCACAGGATGGGGGTTCCTGCGTCACAAACACCCTCCCTACCTCCCACCCCCGTTTACTGCATCTTGGATATCACCAAAATATGGAACATCTATGTGTCTTTTTCCTCTTCTGTAGACTAGGTATAAAAATACATGCTGGGGGGGTGGGTGGGGCTGGGCTATGTCTCAGTCACTAAAGCGCTTGCTGTGACAAGCTGGAAGACCCGAGTTCAATCCCCTGAGCCATACAGGAGGTCAGGTATCATGGTTCATGCTGGTAGTCTCAACACTGGGGAGTGGGAGACAGACAGATCCCAGGGATGCACTGGCCAGTCAGCGTGTCTTAAACATTGATGCCCAAATCAACGTGAGAGAGCTTCTTTCAGAAACAAACTAAAACAAAACACCCCAAAAAACCCAACAAGATTGAGGTTCCTGGGGAGCAGCACTCAAGGGCGACCTCTGGCCTCTGCACACATATGCACACACATCCCCTTCTTCCCCACCTGCTATGGATCGTTGCTAGAAAGTTGTATAAGCAGACTGGAAAAAAACAAAATGAGACTGAACAAATAAAAAAGCGAAGACCTATCCCCAGGGCCAAGATAGGTCTCAGCCAGGAGACTCACTTGGCCTTGTAAGGAGACATTTTTCCTAGTCACACCTGTGGATCTTGAAGTGAGGCGCGTGCTCATATCCAATGCAGAGGCCTCTGTTAAGGTTTGTTAAGGTTCATCGTGCTGTGGGGCTGAGGAGAATGTCTCTATTGTGAAGAACCACTCCAAAAGTCAGTCATGCTGGGATTGAGGAATCCATGGTCTGAATAGGTTTGCAGACGGAGTAAAACTCATCTCTTAGGGCACTGACTTTGCTTGATTTGATGGCTCAGGCTAGACAGGCAGAGGACTCTCTCCTGAGGCTGGTGCCAACTTACCAAATGTTTAAGTCACATTTCTCGCTTTCTCTTCTCTTCTTTCCTTTTCTTTCTTTCATATCTGCGTGTGCATGTACGTGCCGTGGCACGTGTTCAGAGGTCAGAGGACAGCTTGGAGCAGTTAGTTCTCCTTCCCTGGGGATCTAATCTGGGTTGTCAATTGTGGTAAAGGCTGAAAGCACCTTGCTAACCCTTCATACTGGCTCTACTTGAACTTCGTACCAAAATAAACACCCTTTCTCTCCTCTCCCAAGAGCTCGCCCTGGTCTCTGAAGCCCTGAGGACTGGCATTGGCTTCTCATAAGCTGTAGGACATCCACAAACTCACTGGACAGTTGAATTGACTGGCTGGTTTTTCCCCATATAAAATGAGGATTGTTGGCTCCATGCTTTTACCCACAAATTCTCCGGGACTTTAAAGAGCCAAGTTTGAGCTTGTGGCTGCCATCTTTTACAGCAAGTCTTGAGGGGTCATAAGAACAGATACTAGTACAACATCTTTCTCAAAAAGTAATTATTTTTGTAGAAGGTATACCTGTTTCCAGTGTAGACTACTTAGCAGATGTGTGGAAGGCCAAATAGATTTGTGTGTGAAATATCCAAGGGACAGCTCACTGAAGATGGAATCCGGGAACTTGTGCACGCTAGGCACTGTGGTGTAGCCCCAGCCCTAAGGGACATCATTTAAGCTTAACAGTTGCTCTGAGCTTCAGATATAGAGTAACTGTTTCTGAGCTCATCTTAAAGGGCCTTGGAACTTCTGAGATGGTCACTTCCTTTGGGACGGGCCGAAAATGAAAGTATTTGAGTACGGTTTTCTATGTCCTGAGCAGTGGTTTTTTATAACAGAATAAATTACATAGTGGCAGGAATGTGGTGTTCCCAAGGATGGTTTCTGATGGGACAAGCCTCTGTATGATGTGTGGTGAGGCTGGGGTGGCATGGTGTCCAACTCAAAAAATTTTCTGAGGCTCATCCGACTTTCATAGTACAACTCACATCCAGCCTCTCTGCCCAAAGGACATTCAGAAATTAGCCCCGAGAGAGCCCAGACGTAGAAACAGAAGGTTGGAAAGGAAACCTTTCCCTCTGTCTTGGGAAAGTCAACCATAAATGCGTTGGGCTTTCTCTACCCTGGGTTTACAGCCATATTACCATATATGTACCTGGGTGAGGACATGGTGAGGAGACTTCTGCTCCTCTGGACAGAGTTTCCTTGGCCTCTGGCCAGGAGATTGATCACATGCCAGCCACTCTTCCTTCTTGGGGCATTCCTTTTTCTTCCCTCTCAAAGACCTTATGGCTTGTCTGACCCTGCCCATCTTTAATCCCTCCCACCTGGAGCCTGCTTGACCTACAAGTGACATGGTGCCTTTTTGTACTGGTCCCTGACCTCAGTTCTGAGAGATCTGCTTGTATTCCTTAAACATGTCTTTATGCAAAAGGCCCTTTTTACCGACCTAACTTTAGACAAATTTTTTGATTTTTTTTTTTTTTTAAATGAGGCAACAGGACGTTAGTGGCAGAGGATTTTGGCAAGAGCTTATACAAGCATCTTCCCTCCTCTGCGCATGGCACCTTCGGTTTTATTAGGAATAGCATGAAGAGTATTCTGCTGGAGTCGATGCTGGCATGCTTTTATAGGTGTAACTTGCAATGTGTCCCTTCCCTAAGACTCCTCATCATTTGAAGTTGCTCGGAAGGGCTTATCCTCAGCCAATTCTAAGAAGCCTGGACGTAAGCAGCAGATGAGAAAGGACAAACACAACAGAGACCAGGGCTGTCTCTCCCCTGTTCTCTCTGCGGTGTGCTAAGCGCACAAGCTATGTTCTTCCCTTGGTTTAATGCGCAGCATAGCTTTATATTACCATATCTTCATCTTACAGGAGAGGAAGCTGTGGGCCAGGAAACTAGGTAACTGTCAAAGTGACCATAAGTAGAGGCAGGAGCGGGGCGGGACTGTGGACAAGGGAAGAACCTGCAATAAAAAAGTAAATAAATAAGTAGCCCATCCTTCACTCTGGCTTGGGTCCCTACTGGCCTGGCTCCATTCCTCCAACCTTCCCCTTCTTTATTATAGCTGCATGCTTTATGGAGGGCTGTCTGGTTTTGAATCACCCCAGGCTCTTTCCTGCCCTTAGGGCCTCTGTATCATCAGTCTCTCCTTCCACTGTGCTCTTCTGCGTGACTCCCACCCCTTCCGCTTTCCCTAGGATGGCCTTTGTCTTCATGTTAAGATCTCAGCCTAAATGTCTCAGCTGGGTTGTGTCACCAGTCAAAAGCAAGCTGCTACCCCAGTGGCTATGTCACCCAGTTTTAATTCCTATTCTCTCCTGGGGGTACTGTTGGGGGGTGTGACCCAGGGAATTGTGACTCAGAGGCAGCTGCTCTGCTGACCTACCCCTCAGGCTGGTTTGAATTCTTTGCATGTACGTATAGTGACCAAATTTACCCTATTTTGATCTTGTTTGTTTACTGTCTGCCTGGACTTGGATGTGGGTGTTAGGACAGGGTCTTAATGTGTGTGTTGAATGTGTATGTCTTTAGGACAAGGTCCTAAAGTGTGTTGAGTGTCAGGACAGGGTCTTTCTAAGTTCTGACCATCTTTCTGTGTCTTTGTGGGTTGAGTCCCAGCCAATGTTTGGCTAATGCCAATCAAAGAGAAATTCAACTCAGTATTGGTTTTCAAATTCTTGGGTCCCAGGAGTTCTTTACATGCTTAGAAACTGTTGAGAAACTCCAAACACCTCCATAGATATGAGATATATTATATGTTTGCCTATATCTATCCTATTAGAAACATTTTAAAAAGTTACACATGAGCATAGTAAGATTTTTTGTTTTTCAAATGCTAAAACGATAACGCCCTCTAGAACAAAACAAAGCAAAATATAACAAGATGTCTGGGTGTGATGGAGTATGCCTTTAATACCAGCACTGGAGAAGTAGGCAGGCAGATGTCTGTTGAGTTTGTGGCTAGTATGGTCTAAATAAGCCCCACCCCACCCCCCTGTTGCTGAGTAGTTTTATAGAGCACTTTAAGGCCTAGTGGGATGGAAGATTCACATAATGCACATCTGCATTGGTCTCCAGTCTGTAGCGATGTCATACCTTACATTGTCTGAGGGACTCTAATGTACACAGAAGGGACTGGACAAAGGGACAGAACAAAGAAGTACCTTTGGTAGTGTTGTGAAACTAATTTTACCCTTGACTCTTGACCAAAAGGGCCTTGGGGACCCCATGAAAGCCACCGAATTATGGGAGAAATGAACCCTTTGAGATGTTGGCTATAGCAGGGAATTTGTGAAAGAGGGAGGAGCTGAGGGCGCTGGTAGGGGGATGCAACCCAACATCCCTAAGGCTGGAGGCTGTATCATTTCTTCCTTATCAGGAAGAAGTGCATGTCAGCAGTCTGAGCAAAAACAAAATTGCTCTGAGAACTTGAAAAGGGGCAGTGCTCTGTTCAGTTTCTAAGGAGCAACAGAGCAAACAGCCTAGACGCTGTGAGGTGGGAGCCATCACTTGGGCACTGAGAAGAGCAGTTTGAAGAAACACTCATCAGTTGCCACTCCACAGTGTCCACTGGGGTCTTCTTGCAGCTTTTGGCTACAGAGAATTCTACTGTGGAAATTAGATGGTCTTCACTGAAAGTGTGGCTGGCTAAGGGTGCTTGCCAACATGCATGGGTCACAGAGTTCTGTCCCCAGCAGTGGGGACTAAGAAGTCCAGTGGGAATTATAGTTTTATGGTTGTCCGTCTCCGCTGCAATTGGAGTTAGAAGGCTCAAGGGGGACTCTGCGGATAGTACACTGGCCTGCTAAGCTGTTTGAGAAGGTAAATGGTTACAGTTTCAACCTTTGGTAGAGTATTTTACAGGTGTCTCTGGGCTGAAGCATGCAAGGTTGTCACTGGGAAGGTAATAGTGTATCAGAGCATCTGTGAGGGACTTGGTGTGCTGAAATGAATGGTGTGCTGGGGAGGCTTCTAAGGGCCCCATTTAAGGTCAGAGTTGTCAGTGGATTTCTGTCCTCCCCAGTTACTGAAAGGCAACTAACTGTTCAGCTCCGATAGCCAGGTGCCTTCATCTCAGCATAGAAAATGCTTGCTATTCTTGGCACAGATGTGCAAATATGTGGGGTTTTTTTTTTTCTTGTTTTGAAGTAGGCCTGTATTTTGTAGGCCTTCATAGACCTAGAACTCATGCTGAAATCCAGGCTTGCACTTGTGGTTTTAAAGTCCACAGACTGGTGCTAAAGTTGGCTTCTGTGTTCCTTACGTGTCCTGTCCACTTGTAAGGATCTTGTGATAGATGACAGGTGTGGTGTTCTGGTGACTTCTCGGTTAGTGAAAAGTGTTCTAATTTAGACTCAGTTTGAGGAGTTCCCAACTTTTAAATTCTGAGTTGTGTGTGTGTAGGCGAAAGTTAAAATTTTTTTTTTTAAGGAAAAGGAATATAAGTGCTATTAATTTAAGTGTGTGCGGGAGATATAATAGATGGGAAAATGATAATAAATGAGGTTTTTTTGGTCCCCCTTCCCCACACCCTCCAACTGGAGCTTTTAGAAAATGAAATGTAAAACCTATCTGGAGTTGCTTAAAAGAAATGAACATAGTTGTTCCTTCTTTCAGTGGGGCTGTGCTTCAGCCTGATTTTTCACAGCAAAATAGGAGAGGTTTTTAAATAATTAAATTATCAGCCCTTTGAAGAGATCTCTGCCTTCCCCCCTTCCCAGCAGGGCCTCTGGTTTGATGTGGGAAGAAGAGGGAGAGAGGGAGTGGAGAGGGAGTGGAGTTGTGGGCTGGCTCTCTGGGTGGTGTGATTTTGGGTACCTGGGACAAGCTGTACTGGCAACAGACACCCCATGGGCTTGCAGAGGATTTAAATATTTCGGGGCCTGTGGTTCCCCCGCCTTCCCTTGCATTTTTTTCTTAGCACTAGCAACCAAGTAAGAAGTGTATTTCAAGAGGAATCATCAAGTTAAAGGCAGAGGTGAATGAAAACGTTGAGGTCAGTGTTGCTGTTTCAGCTTTGTTTAAAGATGCAAGCGTGAACATCAAAGCCAGGCGTAGTGTTTGAGCTGCTTCTGTGGACTGCCTTGCTTTACGCCCCAAAATAATTTTGAAATTTGCAAAGAATTGCTCCCTCCTTCCACCTTCTTTTGACGTACGGGAGCTGTGGTTCAGAGAAGCTAGCTCTATTGCTTAAGAACACACAGCCGGAGGGCACGCATTTGAGCCCCTGTTTCTAAGCATACTCTCTTGCCAGCACTCATGAGCCATTTTTGACACGTGGAGTGGAGGTCAACAGGGCCGAGCACAGAGCAGCTGTCCCAGAATAAAAAGAGGTGTGCTTCTTGTTCTTTTGTTTCACACAGGAATCTAAAAAGCTCCATTAGATTTAAGTTCTCTATATCACTGATCCAAGAGTTTACAAACGTAACTTTAATTGACTACCCAAATAGTACCAGCAGGCAAGTTTGGCCACAGATGAGAAGGGCACCCTGGTGACGTGGAATCCCAGTGTGGGTGATCACCATGTCCCAGGTTCTGGGCTGCTGCAGAGTGCAGCTATCATGGTCCTTTCCGCATGAATTTACAGAGCTGAGAGAACAAGTGAGAGAGCAGACCAGTGATGGGGAGGCGGTGTGGGCAGGTCCAGGAGGGCAATAGGGTGCAGTGGAGGGAAGTGTGTGAGTATGCAACTGAGGTTTAGGAGGAGACAGCATCTTAGTGGTAGTGGGGCCGCATAGGTATGGGTGTTAGCCGTGTTAGGGAGGGAAGGGAGTGCCGTAGGCAGTGAGGATTCTGGGAAATATTCATTCTGTTGTGGGTGGGAGGGAGGGCAAGCAGGGCTGCAATAGATTTGGGGTATTTATTTTTTTTTGAGGTGGGGGGGTCTCTGTTCTCCATTACACAGGCTGTCTTCAAAGGCCTGCACTCAACCCCCCTCCTGTTTTGGTCTCATGAATAGTTTGGACTACAGGTGGGCACGCCGCACCTGTCTCTGATTTTGGAGAGTTGTAAGAAATGGTCTAGTGGATGTTTCTAAAAGATCATGCTGACTGTGTTCAGCATAGATGAAGGGGAAACCTATGCCTTTTGAAAGATAAGTAGATGTCCAGGTGAGTTGGACCCACATCCCACGTGTACCTGAAGATAGCCATGTATTTGGCCCAACACAAAATTGTAAATTTACTTAAAACATGAGGGTCATTTTTTTTTCCAATTCTGTTTTTGCTATAACTCAATTGTGTAGTTTCTGCATGTGAATTTTAAAGATGCCAATCATAAGTTGAAATGTCAGAAGGCTAGACCTTTCAAGAGTCTAGTTAAGAAATGAAAGAGGGGAAGGTACTGGAGAGATGGCTGAATAGTTAAGAGCACTGGCTATTCTTCCAAAGGACTCGGGTCGAGTCCCAGCACCCACATGTCAGCTTGCATCTGTCCATAACTCCAGATCCAGGGGATCTGACACTCTCACACATAGGATATAAGCAGGCAGAACACTAACATGAATAAAATAAAAATAAATCATAAAAATGAAAAAAAGAGAAAGAAATGAATCGTGGAGTGGAGGGATGGCTCTGTGGTTAGAGCGCTTGCCGCTCTTGCACAAAACCCAGTTTCAGTCCCAGCACCCACATGGCAGCTCATGTACTAGAGAATTCATTGCCCTTTTCTGGTCTCTGAGGGCACTACATGCATGTAGTATACATATGGACAAGCAGTTACACATACATGCATATCAATAAAAAATAAGTTGAAAAATGGTATTTGAGACTGGGGAGATAGCTCAGTAGTGAAAGTGTTTGCCATGCAGAGGTATAAGCGGCAGTTCGGGTTCCTGGAGCCCGCATAGCCACCTGCCTGTAACTGCAGCCTTGAAAGATAGAGACAGAACATCCCTGGAACACAGCTCGTGAGACTAGACATACTGGAGAGCCCTGCGTTTGAATGAAAGACTCCGGGATTGATGGTGATTCCTGATGTCAACCTCAGCATCTCCGTGGATGTGTACACACATGCATATGTGCCTCCTCACTTGTGCTTTCACATACTCAAACTTGTGTACACACATGCAAACACTGCAGGCTTACACACAAATGAAAATGGGGAGAAAAGAAATGATGCTGGCTGGCTGGTGGTGGTGCACGCCTTTAATCCCAGCACTTGGGAGACAGAGGCAGGTGGATTTCTGAGTTCGAGGTCAGCCTGGTCTACAGAGTGAGTTCCAGGCCAGCCGGGGCTGTAGAAACTCTGTCTTGAAAAAACAAAAACAAAAACAAAACAAAACAAAACAAAAAAAAACCCCCAAAAAAACAAAAGAAAGAAAGAAAAAAGAAATGATGCTGGCTGAAACTCTGATGAAAGCAAGGCGAGGTTAGAAGAAATGAGGGGCTTACTGATGTTGAAGTTTAAAATCACGAAGAGTGGATGTTCAAGCCAACCTCTTCAGTCTTTTACCGGACAGCACCTACTCTTATTTTGTGAGCACCTACTATATGCAAGGCATCGGTGTTGGAGATGCACTTGTGTACAGAGCCCATCCCTCAAGGATGTCAGACAAGCATCACGCAGATAGATGTGAGCTTGTGACAGATGCAGGCTGAGGAGGAGAGATCTCACAGGCAGAGTTTGTATAAGTTGCCGAAGGATCTGTCTTCACCCAGTGATGGCCTGGTGGGAATAATAATAGAGCTGAGATGGGAAGGGCTTGCTTTCAATAAAGCAAGAGCTGACGGGGTGAGCTAAGGCAGGTGACTGTGAATACCTTGAAGCTTGTGAAGATGCTGTGGGCAACCAGGAGGAGAACCCTAGATGCTGCTGCCGGTGACAGAAATGAGGAAATCCTAGTTATGTAAAGGGGCCAGCAGAGACCATGGGAGGCAGAGAACAACATGGACACTGAGTGCCATCCCGTCTGCTCTGTTCTCAGAGCAGATCTCTCTGTTCATGTGTTTGTACTTGCTCTGTCCCTAGGAGTGCAGCCAAACACCTCCTTTCTTCACCCATTTCTTAGGTAGCGAGAAGCTCGGACACAGGTAGTGGGAACTCCGTCTGGCTGCTGTGGCCGCGGTGAGCAGAAGCACCAGGGCAGCCATCCTCGGCTGTGGCCAGCTATTCCAGAAAAATCCTGTCCTGACAGGTGCCTTAGCCAGTAGTCAGTCAGCGTGGTGGTTGGTGGTGGCACTTGTAGGTCATAGAGATGGCGACACAGGTTCATACAGGTTCATTGCTGGTGCTTGTCAAAGCCGTGCACCCAAACCTCATGATGTATATAGTGTATCATTGGGGACAACAGGGCTTAGGGAAGTTCTGGGTTCCTACACTGAGTAACTCGTAGAACTGGGATTCCATCCTGGTGCTTTGAGCCCGGAGCCTTCTGTCTTCCGGTGAGCTGAGCTCTTGAGACCATACTGTGTCAGGGTGGAAGGAAAGTGGTAAGCCATTGTGATAGGGATGCTGTGCAGCCCTCACAGATTTAGAAGGCCATTGAGAGACTTCAGAAAACAGGTGAGAAGGAAAAGTTTTGGGAGGTGGCTGCCTCCCTGTGGGGGACAGCAGTAATTGCTGTGTGCTTAAGCCAGAGCCGAGACCTTCCAAAGGAGGCGTTTTGCTGGGTTCCAGCAGTGCACAAGAGTGATGATGTGCTTAGCCAGTGGCTAGGCCACTGCGTAGTCAGTCTATAGTTCTGTGCCTTCAGAAAGGCCGGCGTGCTTCCTGATTGGGCGTTGAGAGTCATTCTGTATTGTTCAGCTTTTCCCCAGTAGAGGAATTAGGGAGGATAATTGCCTTCCCCTAAAGTAAAATAGATCATTACAGGTCTTAGAGGAGGTCATTTGTTGCAACACCTAGCTGCCATTTTAGTCCAGAGGATCTTTTTTTTTTCCATCTCCCTTTATGGAGGTTGAAACCTTAGATTCTTTCAGAATTCTTTTTTTTTATCTTTTAACTGAAGAATAGTAAAAATAACTAGCAGTGAACACCAAAAGCACTCCAGCTGCTGTCTCAGGCAGTTTGCATTGATGATCTCTTCCCTAGGACGTGTCTCTGACGTCTATCCCTAGTGTACAGAGGTCCGTGTCGGCTGAGAAGCCTTGGTGGGCTTCAGCAATAGCTTTTGCATGGAGAGCCGGGATGGAGTCTCAGGTTGACTACTAAGCCTGTTTTGTAGAGCTGTTGGCATGGATGCCCTGGCTGTCCTTGGAGTATTGGAAGCTGCAGTTATGACATAGTTATGACAGCATGGCAGGTTGGTACCTGCTCTGTTTTTCTCATAGTGACCGGGTCATTGTGTATGAGGGGAACTGGGAGCCCTGAGTGCAGCTGACAGAAGCTTACAGGCACAAACAGTCCACCATCAGATAAAGAAGTGGCCTCCCACCCAGCTTCCTAACAACAGGAAGTCTTCCTGAAGATTGTTGCCAGGCCTGCTTCCTACCTATTCCCCACAGCCCCAAATGCTGCTTGTTTTGACTCTGCTAGCCCTGGTTTTCCCTTTCAGTCCACAACTGATCATTGTTTCAGGGTCTCTCCTCCTAGCGCTCTCCTATCCCTGGGTGCCATTAAAGGCAGACCAGCGGAGACCCAGATGTTTCCGACCAGACCTGGAAGTGGTTTGCTTACTCAAGTCTTCTCCAAGGAGGGAATCACTGCCTGATGCCCCTGGGGATGAATCTGCCCCAATGATCCTTAATTTTTTTTTTTTTTTTAAGGTTGGCTTTTGGCAACCAATCAGCTTTGGCAGGTGGCCCAGTTAAGGATCATTAACTGTGGTGGGTGTACTGGGCTGTGTTTTCAGGGGAAATGTAAACTATGGCAAAAGGTTTCTTGTTCAATTATCTTGTCAACTTAATAAGTATATGGGAAAGAAAGAACGTGCTTAGCCTTTCTTCTGACTTGACAAAAGTGTTATATGGCTAAGATAGGAAAATGAGAAATTCAGCAGCAGGAAAAAAATGAATTAGAATTGTTCATTAAAAATGTGGAGGGAGGAGAGGCTGTGGTCAGGATGTATTGTATGAGAGAAGAATAAATTAAAACAAAAGTTAAAAGTGAACAGTTCTCCGTTGTTAACCCAGAGAATAAGAACAGTGGACACCTTCCCTTTTCCCTGGGATTACTATTGATGAAGAGGTCCATGTAAGAATTCAGTAGACCTGGTATAACTCTCTGTCTCCTGTCTGGTTAATTATCTATGACAAACATGTGAACCTTTTTGTCCTTCAGTTTCCTCAACAACAAAAGACGGGTACGCCTATGTCATACCGTGCCACATGTCTGAAGGATTCTGCGAGAATACTATTCTCGACACAGAGGTGGACACGATAGTCCTCGACAGGCATTAGCTGTTCAGGTTAGCTGTGGGACTGAAGCATTCTAGCGCCAGGCTACTTAGAAAGTTTCTTCCTTGCTCTGATTTCAGAAGCTAAGCCGGGTGGGTGGGTGGTTCAGCTGGAACCTGGGTGGGACAAATAGGACTGCTGTAGATTCTTAGTGTCCGTCAACCGCAGTCTAGAAACCTGTTGCAATTGTCAGGTTGCAGGCTTTCTCATTCTGTCATGTCTTGCCATTACTGTCAGGTCGCAGGCCTTACAGGTTACGTCACGCTTTGCTGTTACAGAACCCTGGGTTGTATCTGCTGCTTTGCAGTTAGAGAAACTTTCAGTAAGATACCCAGAAGAAGATGCAGATTTTGAAGGACAGCATCATGCTGCTGCACTCTGGCTTGGTCTTCATTGGAGCCAAATGCCCTTTAGAAGACAAGGGCTGGGAGGAGAGCTTTAGTCGCTCAGATTCGGCCCTGGTTGTCTTGCCTAAGCACATTCCTGCCCTCCTGCATCCAGCAGCTCTCCGTTGGTCCACACAAATGTGGTCTGACTCAGAAGTCGGTGAAACAGAAATTCTTTTCTAATAATCAGTCGTACAGCTGGGAGATAGCTACATAACAGAGCACTTGCTTAGCATATCAAAATCCTGGGTTTGATCCCCTAGTGCAGAGGAAGCAAAGCAGTCATTTTGTGCTTTTATTGTACTTGCTCTCCTGCCTTTTCATGTAAAATATATCACTGTTTGTGGGGAAGGGTATGGCTCAGAGGTAGAACATCCATGCAGCTCTGGGTTTCGTCCTTAGCACTGAGTTAGGTATAGTGTGAATCCAATTGATGAATCCAATTCAGCAGAGAGTCTGAATCAGTAGTCTCTGAGTTCAAGGTCAGCCTGAGCCATACATCATATGATGCTATCTCAAACTCCAGCCCCCTCCCCCCACTTTCTTTTCAAAAGAAAGAAAATATTGGCTCCAGACGTACACTAACTTTCGTTTATGATAATGCTTTTAAGTAGATGGTCATAAAGTCAATTTTTGTCGGGGAGGGGAGTTCCATTGGTGTCGCCTTTGTGCATGCTGTTCAAACCTTGGTTTGACTCTAGATATAAGAGGCTTAGAAGAAATAGCAGTGTGGCTGACAGGATTCGAGAGAACAGTAGCTGGCATCTTGGCCCCTCTGCATGCTCTTTGGGTATCTTCCCTCTAGATCTGGAGATGGGAGTTGCTTTGTCTGAGAGTTGATTATGTTCTCAGTTGCTGACTCTTCTATAAATAAGTCTGAGACTTCGTCTCTCCTGAAGGGTCCGGGTTATTGGAGCAGTGGGCAACTTTCCCTGCAGCTTCTCACTGCGGTCGGTCGGGGAGGTGCTTCTCCCAACAGTTTGCTTGGTGCATCTGGCATTCCTGCCGAAGGAGGAGAATGCGTCCAGAAGTTTGCAGAGGAAAACTTGGCACCCAGAGAACAGTTGAAGGGGAGCGAGGACTTTTACCCCTCCACATCATTACAACTCGTGTGGCCTATGCAGTAAATGATTTATTGGAGTCAGTAGAAGGGGAAGGGTTTCGAGAGGACTCTGGGCTGGGAGGAAAACCCCAACACTTCACGCATCAACAACATACCAGGTGCTGAGGAAATGCTGGGAAGCTCTGCAGGCCACACCAGGGCCACTGCTTTCCTCAGAGCTGAGCGTGTTTGCTAAATGTCAGTTCAACAACTTGCAGTTGGCTCCTGTCCCTCAGCGTTCATGGCCCGGGTGAAAGCTGTTGTTAGGAATCACTTCAATATTTTTGTTGGTGTGTGTGTGTGTGTGTGTGTGTGTGTGTGTGTGTGTGTGTGTGTAGTTTCTGGGCTCTGTAGAGATTTCCTGGAATAGAGGAATATTTTTCTTGAATTACTTCTACCTAATCCCAGCCAGGGAATCTTAGTATTGATTAGTGCCTGAATCAGGAATGTTTGGGCCTGGACCTGGGCAAGGGTCTTACTACATCACAGAATGTTTCATGGTAATGAAGGAAATAACGTTGTAGCGTTTGTGTGGAGTGTGTATTATTGGCCTTTAAAAAGTCCTCTGAGGCATTGTGATACGCATTCCCAGGTTTCCTTTGATTAATGTCATCTCCTTGCTTTGACTCCTTAACCCAGCCCCCACGGCTTTGCCAGACCTAAGTTTTTACCAGGTGCTTCCTTCTGACTTAACATTCCCTGAGGCATGTTGAATATGTTAATGTGTCATAGGCCAGACTTTCCAGTCCTTCATCACTGCAGAGTTCTGGGCTGGGTTCCCTGGTGTCTGGGAGTTCAGTATTACTTGAAGGGTCCTCAAAGCACTGAGTCTGACCTGGGTGTGGCCTTGTTAGAATCAAATGCTAATGTGGTTGGAATATCCAGAACTTTCATATACAGGACAGAATGTAGTTGCATATGTCCTCATTTGGCTCGTGGAATCGCCTGTCTGTCAAACAAAAAAAATTGGAATTTTAAGTAATGCGCTGGGGGAAATTGAGCTAAGCCAAGTCTTAATGACATTCCCACC
>NW_022196903.1:101486688-101491802 GCF_008632895.1 Mastomys coucha
CCCCCCCCCCCATCATGTCTCTTCTGCTAACAGTGTTGCATGTTTTACTTTGTCTAGGCTTTTCAACACGGACATGTCTGACAAAATGTCTAGTTTCCTACATATTGGAGACATTTGTTCTCTGTATGCGGAGGGATCTACGAATGGATTTATCAGCACCTTGGGGTAAGAGCATGGAAGTCCTTGTGTGTCGGGGTTTGTTTAAGACATCATAACATCTGCTCAAAAACTGATTTGTGTAAGATAAGACTGTTATCACATTAAGTGGCTTTTCCAAGTTCTGCTTGAAATCACAATTAGCAAACCCCGTGTTAGTCACTTCACCTTTCACACAGAAACATTTCTGTCAGTTTTGAAAGAACAAAACCTTTTTAGTTAGGTCTCTATTAACTTTGAAGGTATTATGATCTACTCTTATGTAAGAGGGAAAGTACTTAAGAATAGAGAATTTAAAAAAAGAATAGGGAATAATAAATATAAAGATTAACGTACACAGATCCAAAGAAGTGCCATTTGGCTTTGTGGAAATGGCTTTTGGCTTGTCTTTTTACACAGCGGCTCGGGTGTAATCTGAGCAAAGACCATTACTGCTCCCTTGCTTATCTCTAACCTTTGAAGCAGACCCTTTTCTACTAAGTAACCAAATGCATTTAGAAGTTTCAAATTGCACCAAGTTCCCTAAATCATTTTCTATTCATTTGTGCTTCCTTCAATCAGTCGTCACTCAACCTGGAGGGGTATAAACATATGTGTGCTTCTCTGGTCATTTTCCTTCCCCCCACCCACCTCCTACTCCTGTCGTCTGAGGGAGGAAGTGTAAAGTGTAGTAGCCCCATAAGTCACGCAGAGGCAGAATGCAGAATCAAGATGGCTCATCCCAGAATAGGCAGGAGTGGCCTAGCATCTTTGTGTAGGAAGGAATAGCTAGGCCTGGGTGGCATTGTTGATTTTGGCAAGACTTAGTCTCAAATAAATGGGAGCAGAAGGCAGGCCACCAGATTTTTTCCAAAACCCTCATTCTTACAGCAGCCAGAATGTCCGCTGTAATTACAGCTATTACTGGAAGCGTGCTTATTTTCTGGTATTTGTGCAGAGTGAGTATTGTTAAGCACTCATTCAGGGTACTCTACCCCCACCGAGGAAATTATTTCAGATAACAGAATTATACCTCAGTTAGACCTGTGTTCTCATTCTAGAGAGCTTATTTTCAAAAGTCACCATGGCTTCTTCCTATGCTCCGCCTCTGTGTGTAGTTGACCTTACCCTGAACAGTTTATCTTCTGTGGCTTTGGGCAAACAGGCTTCCTGCTACTCTGGCTTCTCCAGTGATGGCCATCTTGGCACTCTCCTTCCTCTTTTTATTCCCTGTGGTTAATTCACCCTGTTCTTATTTTTCAGCATTGACTTCAGTACTGTACAGCAGTGGTAAGCACTCTCTGAGCCCAGTGGGTGTTCACTGTGTGCCAGGTGCTGTTCTGAGTCCTGGGTCTCCGTTATCCCCCTAATCCCCAAGCAGCCCTCTTCATGGTGCGCACTGGTGTCATCTGTCATCACTGTGTGTGGAAACGACACCTATGTACTTCAGGCAGGTGGCTGCCTGCCTGCCCAGGTTTCAGAACTCGGAAGACGTGGGTCTCCAAGGCCAGGGAACCTAACACATAACCTTTGTAGGGCAGGTTTTTTTTTCCTGTGTGCTCACAGCCGGTATGGATGCCTGTCAGACCTCAGCTCCATCATATACCTGCTTTTCTTCTGGGGCCTCTGGTCTTACAGTTAACTTGGCTCCTACACTGAGCCCCTAAAATCTTAGCCTCTGTCATGTCTTCCCTTTCAGCCCCATTATTTTATTATCAGGTTATTATTTTGAGCCTAGTTTGACCTTGAACTTGCAGTCCTCCTGCCTCAGTTTTCTGAGTGCTGTGATTAGAGGTGTGCACTATTCTTAAAATTCTTAGGAGTGCATACTCTGCTCCAATATTTTTCTTAAGAATCATATGGTGCTCCTCATAAAGTTAGGATGTATGTTTTTTTAAAACTTTGGGTGCTAATTCTCCCTTCAGATTTTTACCTTCAGGAATAGCTTGCATAAAAAATGGTTTATTTTGGGATGGAAAAAAAAAACCCAGTGATTTGGAAAGTTAAATTTGACCCTTCCTCCCCCTTCTTAGGAATGTGCTTAACGTTTAAGGAGTACCAGTCCTAGATACCATGAGTGACTGTGGGACTTGGTGTCTGGCCCCCAGCTCTATCCTGTTTATATAGACTGTTGGTGGTTGCCTCTCAGTAGCTTTATGACTCCTTGAGCTTTAGAATTCTGGCAGGACCTTGGAGAGCCAGTGTATGTGTGTGGATCTACTCTAACCTTTGGTGTGCTGTTAGATCACCTTTGGAGCTTGTTAAGAACACAAGTCCTTAGATCACTTCCTGGAACAGAGCCTCATTGTGCCTGGGCAGGAGGGATGGGTTTTGATGGGGCCCTTGGAACTGGTATATTTAGAAAGTAGAGAGTATCTAAACATTCCCTGAGTTGAGAATCCCTGAGTTGAGAATCCCTGAGAGCAATTCATTTGTTTTACAGATGAAATACTGAGACAAGGGGAAAGTGAAATGACATAATGTCATGCCATTCGCTGGCATCTCAGTGTTATCTACAATCTGTAATCAATGAGGCTCTTCCTTCTAGCATTTCCTCTTACTGGGACTTGTCTCTAAGTCCAGCTTTCAATTGTGTATGTCCTGTGGGGGACCAAGTCCAGTGTGTGATACCTAGTAAGTAAGTATTCTACCACTGAACTATGTCGCTAGCATTGGAATCTGGGCCCCACCTTTTAAATATTGGGTTAACTTTGGTGACCTTTCTGAACTTATGTTATAATTCAAGGGCCCAGGGTAGAGATTTCATGTGTACGTTATACTTTTAATTTTTGTAGAAAACCCTCAGGCTGCTGACCACACGGTTTGCTGTGGCTCTTGTAGATGCATAGTTTGATCTTGTATTTTGAGGGCGAAGGTGGGATACTCTTCACACTTTGATTCACTTCACTTGACAGATACTGAGCATCATGATGCCTTGGGCATCTTATGAGCCACTAAGTAGGGAGCCCATTGCGCTGTTCCCATGGAGCTTGGTTGGGAGAGTGGAGGAGGAAAAGCAGGGCATATTTCGGCAAGGAAGGCTTGCGTGAGGTATAGTTTACTTTCTGAAATGACAATTAGAATCAGGGCTTTTCATGCAGGGCAGTTTTGGAGGAAAGGTCAAAGTTGAATATGTAATGGTCCCTTGCATTTAGAATAAGAGGCTGCATAGGCCAATGGAAGAGGTACAAAGATCCTAACAACATGGTACCTGGGACTAAGTTTCTTGGTAATGTGGAAAATGAGTTGGCTCTCACAGTTTTAGGAACTCAGAAAAGTCATGTAACTTCATAGTATCTCAGTGTCTCAAAAGCTCTATAATATGCCTATGTTTTTAGTGATTCTACTAAAAAGAATTATACAAGGTAAATTGGTTTTTAGTGAAATCAGAACTTGAGTGATCCATCTTTATGTAGTCTGGGACTGTTACTTACTTGTAACTTGATTATGCTTTTGAAACTCCAAGCCCTTCTGGTTTGCACTGGGTTCCCCCCACCTAAAGATGCTCCACTCACTGGGTACTCTCTCCCTACAGATGCTCCACTTTTCACCTCCCCACCTCTGTTTTGGCTTTTAACAATTCTGATACATCTTTCTCTGGCACAGATGGCTCCTGACTTTTCTCCTTCCTTCCTTCCTACATTATACCTTATTTATTAGTTTGCTTTTATGGCTTCTATACTTAGGCATTGAGCTCTTTCCGGGGCCGAGGCTTGTCGTCTCACTTTAGTTCTCTTGACAGGACTTGGTACAGTCCCTGGCACAGAGCTGGCTCCTCGCTGACCGTTAGTCAAATGCATTGACCTCTTCCTGTGTCTTCCAGATCCAGCAATATTGCATGCTGTTTGCAAATCTCTCACAGATGCGGTTCTGGGAAAAGGCGCTGCAGAAAACAGTAACTTGACCTGTCCATTACAGAGTGCCAGCCCTTGGGTTATGTTTATTTCACTCTATGCATAGGAAACTTCCTTGGCCAGGAGCTCCCTGGCAGAGGGACATGGCAGTGTAAATTTTGCATGGGAAAAGCCCTGGGCTACTCCGTTTTTACATAATGTTTATTGAGGGTTTTATTTCCTTAGGCTTGGTTTTGGTACAGCATTGATTTGTTTTTCTTTTTTGCAGCTTGGTTGATGACCGTTGCGTTGTACAGCCAGAAGCCGGGGACCTTAACAATCCACCCAAGAAATTCAGAGGTAAAGTTGTGGCTTTGCTGGAGTGGTCACCTTCACTTGATCGTTTAGAAAGGGTGTTGCTGCGCCTGTGAGGCCAGTGGCCCTCTCTCCCTCCTTCCCTCCCTGCTTCCAGTCCTTTATCCTTTTCTGTAGCAACCTTAGGTTTATTTACTTGAAATCTGATTTTGAAAAAGATACTTAAGTCCTGGCTTTAAAACTTCTCGAAAAAATGCGTAAATAAATTCTCAGTCAAGATTGGCATGGCTTTTATTAGGGCCTTAGTTTGTCTGCAGAATAAGTATTGCCAAGTTCTAATACATCTGAAAGCTTTTCATTAGTATAGCTAGGTCTCCAAACAAATGGGATTTAAGGATCCAGTCACAAGGAGCATGGGCTATTTCAGCAGATCTCATGTTCCCTCTTGGCGCCTTGGTAATTCTTAGAGCTGCCTCACCTGGAATGAGACATTCTTGATTAGTGTACTTCTGCTTGAGCTACAAGGTACAGCAGGGCAGTGCTCCTATTCATGTGGCCTTCTGTGGCCCCGAGCTTTTAGTTTCTCTCAGAAGGTAGCTCAGCTCATTGCAGGGAGTATTTGAATGGAGTTGGCATCTTAGCTGCCTCTGCTTTGTTTCCGTCTCCTGTTGTAACAGTGGCAGTACGTGGTTCTCCGTTCAAACCACATCTTAGAATTATCTGCAGAAGATTGCCAATTCTGTAGGTCCTCTGGACCCGCAGTTGGATGAAGGAAGCCGAGCTCCTAGCTTCACTTCATCCCGTGGGAGCTCCACGAACGGGAACTTGAGG
>NW_022196903.1:101497002-101515327 GCF_008632895.1 Mastomys coucha
ACCCCCAGCGAGCTAAGTCTCTGGTTTCGGATTTGAGTTCTTTTCAAGAACACAGCAGGGCCACCACAGTTGGATACTGTTTTTGTTTGCTTGCTTGCTTGCTTGTTTTCTAAATTGAATCTCACTAGGTAGTTCTGGCTGTCCTGGAATTCACTGTGTAGACCAGACTGGCCTCTAACTCCACCTCTCTCAGTCTCCTGAGTGCTGGGATTAAAGGTGTATATACCATTGCAGCCCGCTCAGCACTGACGTTTTTAAGGCTTCCAAAATTGTTTAAAAATTACATTGATTACTTGTTTATTAATTTTGTGCATGTGCACTTGTGGCCATCTTTGGGTAGGATCTGAGGACATCTTGATGGAATTGTTTTTCTCCTTTCACCATGTGAGTTTCAGGGATTAGACTCAAATGGCCAGGTAGAACTGAAAGGCATTTTTTTTCTCCCTTACAAAAAGGAGAAATGCATACTTATTGAAGTCCCACTGGGAGTGTGTGGCTTAGACGCCAGCAGACTTATGTCTGTTGGATCTTGAGTGCAATGCCTTAACCACTCAGCCATTCTGCTAGCACAACTGATTCTTCTTGCTGGTGGGCCTAGGCACCCACTTGCCTGGTGGCCTTGGTCAAAGAGAATTCAGCTTTTGCTGTTTGCAGACTCTATCACTTGAGTTCTAGATTCTCTCTGTTGAGTGACTTAGAAACCGGTTTGACTCCTCTGGATTGAAAGCTAAAGAAATTAGGATGCAATGGAAGGCAGCCAGTTCAGATGGAAGGGAGCCATCTGGATGCATGGTGGTGTTGAGATGTATCCAGTTGGCACGAGGCTATCAGGAGAATGTTTTCACCTGAAGATGAGGGAAAACTATTTTTAAAAAAATTGAGTCCCAGAAACTTGAAGGAGCTCTTGCTTCTGCTGCTGAGTTTTTCTTCATAACCCTTTTCTGTGTCTCGTTCTAAAACAAAATCTTGAATGGAGCAGAAATGAAAGAGTTTATCTAACGACCATAATGTCACTTAGAGAGTCAATTCCCGGACCCAACATTGACCATGTCGGTCACTGTGCTGAGAGAGGATGCTGCCTGTGTTAGCTCAGTTGGAGGGTCATATCCTCTCTATATCAGGAAGGGATTGGTTAGATTCCTACCTCGGCGTGTCACCTGAGGCCACATGGCTAGAGGCAGGAGGGTGTAGGAGTTTGGATCTCAAATTTGGCTGCACAGAGAAATCACCCAGAGAGCTATGCAAACATCGATAACTGCTCCCACCAGCCACGTTCCTGATTTAATTGGGCATTGGGATTTTTTTTAAAGCTCCCTGGATAATCCTCTTGTGCAACCACAGTTAAGAACCATTGCTAATAGCTGTAAGCTACCGACTTCCTTGCTGAGGGAAGGGCTAATCTAAGCTTGGCTTTTGCACCTGGGGACACTGAGGAGTGATGCTTGTCTGAGCAGGTACTGGGTCCTGGGGGACTTTTTGTTCCAGCCTAGCCTCGGGGATCAAGCAGGACCTGGAAGAGAATTTGATACAGTGAATAAAGTGAACCAATGACTATTCAGTATTGTTTTAAAAATATTGTTACATATTAATGATTTTCATTTTTAAGTTAACAAAATTATGCTGTGTTTGATTTGAAATTGGTAGACCTTGCAGAATACCTAACTTGGGCTAATTAATGTGGGTTTCTTCAAGTTGCTTTTGTGTTGTGAGGCGTACAAGTGTTCAGTTTGTGTTGATGTCTGTTGTCACCATGTTGTGCAATAAATCTTTTGAGTGTCTTCTTCCCATCTAAGTGAGATGCTGTAGCTCTTGACTAATACCCTCACCAACCTGCTGTCTTAACCCCAGGCCTTGATAATCTCTCTCCTATTTGCCGTCTCTCTGAGTTTAAGTTTTTAAGATTTCACTAATAAGTGAGATTATTATACAGTATCTGTTTTTCTGTGCCTGCCTCATTTCATGTAGCATCATGTCTCCCAGGCTTTTCATCACAAATGATCAAGTGGCTGTTTGGATACAGAGTGAGGACATTAAAGTAAATAGGACCCCTCCAGAGGATGTCAGAGGATGTTAGAGGCTATGTGTGTCCCCTGGTACTAGGGTCAGTGAGGGTCTTGCTTGGATGTGTCTCTGGTGTCTGTTTTGAAGAGACTGTTTTGAAATCAGAGCATCAGTCTGGTGGAGGCCATTTGGAAACAATCCATCTCCTTTTATGTCCTGACTTAGTTCTACAGGTAGGAACCAGGCAGTGACTTGGTTTATTGACTTTTTAGGTAGTTTCTAGGCTGTGAACTGCTTTGTGATATTGGGGACATCTGGTTCAAATGCGTTGTGCTGCAGGCTTCGGGAATATAGGTCAGAACTTCGTAAGCTGAGTGCTAAGGTTGACTGGCCTGCATGTAGGAAGAAGCCTGGCAAACCTGCCTCTGCAGGCCACTGTAGAGCTGGAGACTTCTCCACTATGGGACTTGGGCAGGAAATATTTTAAATGTTTTTGAAAACATCTCTTCAGCTGTGGTGTAACTTGTCTATGTCAAGAATTCCTCCCCATCACTCCATGAAAAAAAAAAGATCTCTCTTTTGGAAGAGAGTGTTGCCTTCCCAACTATAAGTTCATTTTGAAGTACAAGATCCTCTTGGTGGCTTAGAAATTGTGCATGAGCAGATGCATAGTTTGCAGATGTATCTGGTCCATGGTTTCATTCATGGAGCCTTTGCAACTGCCATCGAAACAAACGCATATGGAAAAAGAGAGACGCTGGAAAGCAGCTTGATGGGATGCTGGAGTCTTTATCCAAGCCATCAGCAGTGTTGAGTCACTTGGATTTGCTCTGCTTCTCATTGCTGGCTCGCCAACTGACTTCCCATATTGAGAACCACTATAAACTGTTCTTCAGTAAGGGGGGATTGGAAGGAGCCTGTCTATTGTCTACTCCCTATAACTTCTGATGTTGGGGAGTTCCTTCTGAGTTTTGCAACCCTGCTGCTTAATAATAGGGAACCTCAGACCAATGAGCCTTTCTGGGTTCAAGTCAAAGTTTCACAGATTTTTTACCTGTATGACCCTGACCAAAGTCACTTCTGTGCAGCTAGCTACACAAACTTTAATAAAAGATAAATGTGTGTGAAGAACTTAGTACTAGATGAAATGTTGTCAGTTGTGACAAGGTAGGTGGACCTGGAAGACATTGGGGCAATGAAGCAAGCCAGGGACAGATAGAGAAACATGATGCTTTTACTCATGGGGAATCCTAAAAATTTACCTCACAAAAATTGAGAGTAATGCAGAACTGTTGCAGGGTGCACTGGGAACGGGATAACAATTGGACTGTAAAAAAAGGATTAAAGATAATTTTAAAAAAAAATTGAGAGTGAAACAGTGGTTACCAGAGGACACAGAGAGGTTAAAGGAGGGAAGGTGAGAGAGATTGGTTAGTGGGTGCAAGGTTAGGAGAAACAGGTTCTGGTGTATTCTAGTGTAGAGTAGGCTAGCTTTGGCTAATCACACAGCAAGCATTTAGAACTACCTAAAAGAGATGATTTTTGGATATTTGCATCACAAAGAAGTTAAAAAGGGGTAGGATGTGGCCCCATGGTAGAATTTTTGCCTCATATGTGAGGGCGTGGATTTGACCTCTAATAGCACAAAAAGAAAGCAGAAACGAACCCATAACTATTTAAGGTGACAGATAAGCTAAGGGCACTGATTAGATTACTATAAACATGAGTTGAAACATCACATGGTACACCTGCTATGTATCAAAGTAAAAGCAAAACAGAAACAATAAAATGAGAAAAAAATCAAAAGTACTGGAGTGCTTAGTAAGCCTCCATCCCGCTTACCTTGTCTGCCTTACTTTATCTGGTTCCTAGATGGAATCATAAATAATCATAAATGGTATCAGAAGGTGTGACTCCTTCAGTGACATGAGCATTGTCTACCATTACTCTCTTCCCGTGTCGTGGGTCTAGGGTATACACAAGGACCCCCCAGCCTGGATTCCAGATCTATTGCTACCCTGTACGAGTTGAGTGTACTTGAGAGACTAATTTTCTGAGCTGTTGGCCCACCTCTAGAATGGGGCCGTGGATGTTTTCTTCCTTACAAAGGTAATAGAATTGAAGGCAGTGTGGCCAAACATAGTGCTTAGGACAGGGCTCCTTGGTCCCGCTAGCTTTTCTTTTGTACAGTAGATGCAGAAGGAGGAGTTAAGCATTGAGCGCCCTTGCTTTTCTCTGATGCTTTCAAGAACATTTCTAAAATGAATTTCTCTTTTCATGTGTGTGATTTCCTTGTCCATATCTCCTGCCCCCCAAACTTTGTGTGTGTGTGTGTGTGGGGGGGGGAACTTCTACATACGTTTCCTATAAGGCAAATCTTTCTCATCATCTGGATGAGTAAGAACTGTGTCACTCTCTGTGTGATGACAAGAAATAGCTGAGCTCTGGAGTCATTAATGTACCTTGGGTTTTTTTGTCGGTATGATGCCATATGAATGTTCAGAGTCTGCACAGTGGGGCAGAATCACTGTTTTCTCTGATGGGTGTTAGCTTGGCCCATAATATAGAAAGAATAAGGAAGACAAACATCAGATTGAAACCAGGAATAGAAACTTTGTGGTCAGTGAATTCCTTTCTCTGTATTATCTTTTGCTTGTCCCATCCCTCCACATTTCTCGCCCCCTGAAGATACTAAATATAAAAAGCAGTTTCTCTAAAGGGAAGATGGAAACTGACAGCCAGACCCCATTTTCCTCTCAGGCCTCTGCTCCTTTCACATTAATAACCTCCAGGGTTGTTGGAGTAGAAAGAAGGGATCGGAGGCTTTGAGGGAATCAAACAGGCTTGTAGAACTGGTTACACCATCTATTGTGCAATCTCTTTTCGACACTAGGGCAGTGGTCAAGTTTTTGTCCTTAAAATTTTCACTGTACCAGAACCACCTTGGCCTCAGATCCTCGACCTTGGACATACGTTTCCGTATCAGCATTAACTGAACTGCAACGGTTAGATTTATAGAAACTGTGGAGCTTCTGAAAGAAGCTGTTAGAAGAGAAGTTTACATTTAAGGTGGAAAGCCAGGCATGGGGGAGCTACAGCCTGTAATCCGAGCACTCAGGAGGCTAAGGGAGGAGGATTGTGAGTTCAGACCTGCCAGGACTCCAGAGGGAGACCCTGGCTCACAGAGAGGGAGGGAGAGGAAGGACAGTGGGATAAGAAGGGGAAGGGTTGGAGAAAGGGAAACCGGGAAGGAAAGAGTTGACGCGAAGGACACAAGCCCACATCCTTTTAGTAGATCCATGAATTGGGGGCGGGCCTGCATCAGGCCGCAGCGTGCAAGCATGTTCTGGGTGCCTTCCCTGTCCTTGGGTTCCTTTGTCTTCCCACAGTGTGACAGGTTTCAAACACTTGTTATTCCACCTAAGCTGGCTTATGACTAAGGGAACACTGTGTGGCAGCTGATGGCTTGGCTGATCCGGCAGGTGGTATGGACGGCAAGTTGAGTTGAACAACAGTTTTCTTAGCTGGGTGTGGTGGTGCAAGCTTTTAAAAAATCCCAGCACACGGGAGTCAGAGGGTGGCAGATCTATGTGAGTTTGAGGCAGCCTGGTCTACAAATCAAGTCCAGGATAGCTGGGGCTCTGTTATATAGAGTACATAGATAGCGAAACCCAGGCTGGAGAGACAAAAACACACAAACAAACAAACAAACAAATCTAAGCAAACAAACAAACAAACAAGCAAACACCATCCCCCAAAAGAACCTTAAGGTTTTCTAGAGAGACTGACCCACTTCATTTATATTAGTTGATCACCTTGATACAAAGCATTGTCCTGATAAATGACTTCTTTCTAATCTCTGTGTGTGATCCACTTCCTCAGGGTAGATCTTTATGCCCCCGTTATGCAGATGAGGAAATGGAGGATCTGAGAAGTTGAGTAACTTTCTCATAGACAGTCAACTTGCCCTTCCTAGGCTGGTTATCATTTATTCAATCAACATTTATTGGTTTCCTTCTATATGGTGCTATAGGCCCTTTGTTCTCCAGGGACAAAAGTTAGCAGCATTCTCTGGGAAGCTATCTGTTCCCACACCACAGCAGTTATATGTGCAAGTGGAAGGGATCGGTCGGGCAGAGTACTTTCCTATGACCTACGGGATGGGGGCAGAGTAGATAATGATGCTCTTCATATGTGCCTTTTCTCTGGCTCTGCAGCACCTCCCCAGAACAGGACACATCTGTTTCATACGGAATGCTATTCAGACGTTAGGAACTGGTCTAGTGTCATGTCATGCCTGAATGCCAGAGTCCTGAGGGCTAGATCCTGTCCTTTCCCACCCTTTGCCCTGGCCTGAGGGTTCTGTAAGGGCACCTTGTCACTGGTATAGTTTCTAATTGAGACTAGACAAGATGTTACTTCTCTGTCATTAAATTCTTCCTAGCTTTTATTAATGATTATTTCAATGAGGAGGAAGGCTAAGAAGGAAAAAAGGAAGGAAGGGAGGAAGGAAGGGAGAAAGGAAGGAAGGAAGGAAGGAAGGTAGCCAGCCAGCTAGCTTGGACCCTTTAGTACAATGAATCTTCACAACACAAGCTCAGGAATATATATAATATACACATGATTGGGGTATGTTTGTGGTGCCGTTAAGGGTCTAGCCCAAGACAGTGTGTAGCCAGTGACTGAGCATTTCAAATTGGATGTTGGCTGAAAGTCTCTGGTTCCTCAGCCTGCATCCTGAGACATGATGGCCTGAGAGTCTAGCTCTTGGGATGAACATGGGAGAAGCGTTACTTGATTTCCTCTGTGAGCTGGTCTGAGGCCCAGGGCATAGCTATGGATTTGAGGTCTAAGCCTCTGGCCTTTTCCCTTTTGCCAGACCCTTTGTTCTCCATTTCCAGAGTGCTTGCGGGATGTCAGTTCCTCTCTAAGGGGTCTAGGAGATTTCATAAGCTGTCTTAATGGGGAAAGAAGGAATGAAGTATTTTATATTTGGTCCATCCACTTTGTAATTAGCCTTGAAACTTCCTGGTGAGGTTGGTAGATGTCTCCGCTGGGAGTGGCCTATTCCAAGGTCAGTGATACAAATAGTCAAAACCTACTTACCGGATCATCATTTGTGGTTTAGGTCTAGGTAGGACACTGAGATAAGGATGCCATCTGAGGCCAGAGCTAGAGGCTGGCCAGTGTTCACCGCAGACTGCCTCATTATTTTGGAGAAATCATCCTGTCGTTATGTGTCTGTTTCCCCATTGGTTAAGTGCAGGTTTAGTGAAGTATCTCCCCATATCCATTGCAGCTCCAGACACTGCAGCGGGGACTAGAAATGGGCAGGTTCATATTTCACAAGAAAGCATTGGTATTCAGGAGCCCTGGAGCTGCCTAGAAGTAGATCCGCATTTCCCTGAGATTACAAGTTGTCTCTGTCTAGATAAAAAGGAAACAGCCAGACTTTCACCCTGGGGCCAGAAGGAGACACAGCCAGGATCTTGGGTCACAAAGGGCTTCCAGGGTGATTATAACAAGCTTGCTGGCTTAGCTTTCTTGCAAACCCTGTTCCTTTGCTGCACATTGTTTTAATTGTTGCTAAGCAACATTCTCCCCCATCCCCACCCCACCCCCTTCTTTTTGGCAAGGCATCCACGGAATGAACCCATATCTTACTTAGTTATAAATACCCACATGCAAAGGGGAGGGCCTAACTTAAATTTTGTTTGTTCTTCTGATTTTAATCCGTGACAGGAATGCAGCGCTTACGCTTTGCCTGGCTTGATAGGTAAGGGAAAAAACCCATCCATCTGTTTAAGGTACATGTCAGAACCATGCCATGGGGCATACTGAAGATATTGCCCATGTGTGAAGCTGCCTTGCAGGAGACGCTCTTGCAACTTGTTCCTTCTTCACAAAGTCAATTCAAATTTAATGAAAAGATTAGTAGGTTTTTATAATCTTCATTTCAGATTTGCTAGCTTATCTCAATCTTGCACCAACAGACTCCATTGAAAGGGAACAAAGCTGTAATTTAAATCAATTCCCTGGGCAACCTAGAATGCTTCCAGGGTGTTACACAATCAGTGGGGCTGGTTCCTGTAGCTTAATTATGGTAGGAGTCCCACACACTTCTACCAGTAGCTCCCTGTGTTTCTGCCCACTTTCTTGTGTGTCTGAGGTCTCTCGCATAATGAATGGACACAGGTACTCTCCTGCTCCGAGTCCATTCATTTTTGAATATTTGAGTCACCCTTGGCCGATAGAACTCAAGTGTCTGTTACATATTCACTTACCCTAATAGTTAATTTACTTGCTAATGGAGAATAATTTTCAGCTGTTTTATCCTGAAAATGTCCCCAGCAAAATAAATATGATTACCGAGTCATCTAATTCAATCCCGCTGATGTGATGTGGCTTCTTCCATTCAAGAACAAATGGATTTTGAAATCCCAGCCAGAGTAATTGGGTCAAATTGTCATATCATTGTATGGTCCTTCTGACAGCAGTATGTAGTGGTTGATTAAGGACTTTTTTTTTTTGGCAAAGGGTTTTTATAATCCTGTCTTGAGGGCATCAGTGAAGATGAACGTGCAGTGAATCACTTGAGCTTATGATAACGTTGTCCCTTCCTCTTTTGACAAGTGAGAAAATCGGATTGGGATAACTAGTGTGCTGCAGCCAGAGAAGGATGCTGTGTCAGAATTGGGGTTGGATGGTACCCAAAGCTTTCTTTTATTTGGGTTCATGGATTAAAACAAAAGAAAGTTTTGTCCCATTTTTGTCCCATGTTAATCACCTGCTTCTATAAACACAAATAAGTGGTTCTGAGTATTTTGATCAGCCTTTACTTAAATTAGTTAAATCAGTTTATTGAATCTTATAGTTTCCTTTGTATACATCTATTTATTTAGTCTTAGAACAATTCTAAAAGGAAGTTGCTCTTCTATGGATGGAGAGGCTGACGTACGAGAGGTGTAGTGTTTGATTCAAGATCATATAGCTAGAAATGACAGAGCCAGAATCGAAAACCAGACAGTCTGGCTCCAACACAACTACTTTGCCCTATTTTGTGCCCTCCCCAAATACATCAATCAGAGCTGCGTCTATAGAAGAGAGATATATGCTAATTATAACCCTGAGGTTCTAGTGTAGTGTTTATTACTGCTGCCTTCTACTTTCGTCTTTTCACCTAGACATAGGGCATGTGGAAGTACCACAAATTGTCCTGCCTGTCTGGCCCCACGCCTGTAACGTTGATCCTTAGCAAAAGCCAGTTGTAGAGGAGTCAGTGTTTTTCCTGGTATGACATTTCATGGTTCCAAGCCCAACTGTGTTTTCATTGATGACATTTCAAGTCAACGAGCCTCTGGTCTTTTCAGTGTGCTGTCTCATGCTGTAATCTCTTTCTAAACTACACAAGTCTGGTATTCTATAAAAGTTTGTCTTCTCTCTGGAACTTTGGGCTGTGTTTAGTCTCATTTTTTGCTACATGTTGGATCTTGATTAGCCCCCAAAGGTTCATATTTGAAAGACTTGTGCCACAAGGATGTGGTGGTACCTTTAAGAGGTGTGGCCTAGTGAGAAGACTTTAGGTCTTTGGGGTGAGGGTGGGAGGAGTCTCTCTCCTCTGTTTCCTGCTGAGTTCACTGTCCCACCACAGGCTCTTACTCTTGCTGTAAAGTACTACCCTGCTGCAGGGACAAACTGTGAGTCATGAACTCCAAAACTGTGAGCCAACAGTTCTTTCTCTTTATAAATTGATTATCTCAAGCATTTATTTTCATGAGAGGAAGTTGATCCATTCTCAGAGGGTATTGTTTTTGTTTGTTTGTTTGTTTTGTTTTCTTCTTTTTTTGAACCATAATGTTGAATCTTTATTGCCCCTTTGATGTTTTCAGTTTCAAGATTTTTTGGCTGCCTTGTACCTGGTCTTCTGATAGGGTCATAGGTGCAACCCTGTGATGTGGGCAGTGTTATTATTCCTATTTGATAGCTGGGCACCTTCTCTGTAGAGGGGGTAGGAAACCAGGCCGGACTTGGATTTGAACCCATATTTGGAAAACTGTAGAGTATCTGTCTGTAGAGTGAATTTGTAGTGTTCTGCTTTTCAGGGACCATCTGGGGCCTCTTGCTACATACCAAATTGAGCAGGCATATTGCTCAGTGAGAAGAAAGTTAACACAGGGCCAACAAGAGGCTAGGTCTCAAATCAACAGGACAAGATCAGCTCTTACAACAATTCTCATTCCCCTCCTGGTCACACACTCTTCCCTTGTGGAGCACTCTCAACTTTGTGCCCCTGCGTGGGTCCTGTTTCATCCCTCTCCCCTGCCACTAGAGGAGTCAGAATAGAGCTGAAGGTGTACTTGGCCACTTGGAGCTGGTTGATTACTTGTTAACTCTGGTTTGGAAAGATTTTTTTGTGTTCCAAGGACAGTATATCTGAAGTGAGATTTGGGGCTTTGTGTTTTTAACAGACTCTTGAGCTCCTGCAGGATGCCTACAGAGACAATGATCCATGCCTCCCCCTAGTCAGGTTTGTGGGACTTTGCTAAGAGTGAGCAGAGTGCTTTAGTTGTAAAGAGCTTGGTCCCGACCAAGTCCTGATTTGTTGCTCTTGCATCCAGTTGTTTCCTTTGGTTCAAAATGAACTAAGCATCTGTTGAGGACTCAGAGAGAATTTCTGCTCTGGGACAGAGGTTAGGTAGATGTTCTTCTTTGACAGTCTCTGTTTTTGCACCAAAAGACCCCAGCTGTTTTTCTTTTTGGCTTCCTGTGGAAACCCTATGGTTGGGACTTGGATCAGCAAACAGCTGGTGAGCAAGCAGATCCAGCGGTCATGCTGAGAGGTTCTTGGGAAACCAAATGGGTTCAGTCTAGTGGTGGAGAAGGTTGCAAAGGAATGGAGAGGTGGAATTACCGAGGATGTGAAATGATGAGCAAATGGCAAAGCCAAAGCCTTCCAAGTTAAGATCCTGTTGAGTGTGTTTGTAGAGAGGGACAACTTTGCTGTGGACGTCAGTGGAGCAGAGTGTGTAGGAGTCCCAGCTGTGGGCTCAGATGTGGAGTCAAGCCTTTGTCTTGACTTTTACTAGCTAGGTGGCTATGGACAAGCCCAGTAAGCTTTGCAAGCCTAAGCTTCCCTACCTGGTGTTGGCAATAATTAATAGTACAGACATAGTGGTACTGTTTCAGGATGAGCTAGTATGTGTGAAATACTGTCCACGTGTGCAGCACCGGTTAAGTGTTCAATACCTAGAAGTGGCCGAAGATGTTATTAGCAGCTTTCAGGGGATCTCTCAGAAAGACCCAACATAGCTCTTGCTGTCTTCGAAAACATTGATCTGTGTTTTAAAGGCTCTATTTATGAATCCTTAGGCAGACCAATTTTGGTTTTGTTTTGTTTTGTTTTGTTTTGTTTTGTTTTGAGAAAGGGTTTTCTGTGTAGCCCTAGATGCCCTCGCTCTGTAGACCAGGCTGGCCTTGAATTCACAGAGCTCCGCCTGCCTCTCCCTTCCCTGTACTGGAATTAAAGGTGTGCCACCATTATTACTTGGCTACGCAGACCAGTTTTAACCTTTCTGAATTTTATTGATTTTATTAGATACATCAGTCAACAGGAAGGACATTGTAGACAGACACTGGCCTTTAGGAAGGAAGTCATCAGACATTTTCTTTCATAAGTCTTGAACAGCCCCAGTAAATGATAAGTCATTCACTTGTGATGGTAATCCTGTCTAATGTATGGAATGACAAATGTAGCAGAGCGAGAAGCAGCAGCAGCAGCAGCAGTTCTCTTGCCTGTGCAGCAGGCCAGTCTGCTCTTTCTCCAAAGCCACCTCTCTCTCTCTACACCAGGGGCTGCAAACTTGGAGCGATTTAGGCCATTCGGCTTACTCTATCTGGCTCCAAGGGGGGCAATCACGCTTCTAAAGGGGTTGGTGACTGATGACTTCTTTTGTAGTATTGAGCATAAGTTGACAACTCTCACTCAGAGCTGTGCGTGGCTCATACATGTGGTCAAAATTATGCTCCCCTCTGTGGCCTTGGTTTGGAGCTAGTCCAGGGAGAGCATCCACCGGTGAGGAGAACAAGACGCAGCTCTCCAGAGCAATTCTTTCCTCCCTTTCTCCTTGTGAGACCAATAGCTGGTCATCAGTATGAAGAAAACTAATCCAAGTAGTTGTAAGAATTAAGGCAGTAAGCTCAGCAATATTCCTCTTACTGACGTGTCATTTTTTTTTTCTGGACTGGTATTTTTCCAGGTACATTTATGTTCTACTTTGGGTGCCTCAGAAATGTCTGGATGTTTTATGCTGCTAAAATTATATGTGTCTAAAAATGTTACTAGTGATGACACTTTCATAGAAGCTCACTTGGGCTCATGCTAGCAAATGGCTGCAACTGGGCCCTCTTTCCACCCCTCTGCCATCCCACTGATGTGGTATTTGAGGCAAAGGGAAGAAACAGAATTATCCAGTTCAGGTGCAGCCATCAAGCCTGTCACGAGAATTTTGTTTTAAGTCTCGTCGGCAGAAAAGTAGTGGGGTGTTGTTGCCATAGTTTCAGTGAGAAATTTGACCTTCGCTGTAATAACATACAGTTAGAGAGAACCAGCTAACTGGTTTTCTAAAATTAGTATTCTCTAGTACATAAGGCAGCCAGAACAGAGTATTTAATTAAATATTATCCAAGGCTATAAAAGCCCGAGGGAATGCAGTCCTCTGACCTGGGCAGAAGAGGAAGGAAACCCATAATCCCTCTTGTTTGGTCTTTTGGAAGCTAGAAGTGGGTTTTTTTGTTTGTTTGTTTTCATCTTGTTTTTTGAATATTTTCATCAGTCTTATTTTCCGAACTGTCAGGAGTGAGTTTATGCAGCTTGTTGAGACATCCAGCATGACTTCTAGTTGTTTCCTACAGTCCCAGAGTAACACCCGTGGTCTGAAAGTGCTGCGGGGGCCCGGGGCGCTGGCAGGGTCACTCCTTCAGGCCAAGGAGTGTTTGCTGTGAAGGCTGATCTGATACTTCCTGAGTGAAATCGCTGTGTTTTGAGCAGTTCCAACTTGTTTCTAAACTCATACTCCTCTGAATGCTTAATGTGTCCAGTAAATGGAGTCAGCGTCTCCATGTTTCAAGAAGAGCTGTGTTGTGGCTCCTCCAGCTCTGTAGCCCATCCCTCACTGAGCAGTGATCCTGCCCCAAGCAGTGATCTGTATATAGATTACCTAAAATTTGGTATCTCTCACCAACTGCCAGTCAAGAGCTACAGTAGTTTATTATTACTATTATTATTACATTATTATAACTTGACTGGAAGTATTGGAAATATCATGATTTCATGTTTTATAGTTCAGAATGAGGTTTTCTAATCCTTTGCTGAATTTCTTGTCCTTTTTCCTTGGCATGGTCTTCCCAGTGTAGCCCTAGCTATGGTGGAAGTCTGACCTTGAGTTCGCAGGCCTCCCTATGGAGATTGCAGCTTATGCTGACAGGCCCAGACCAGGAGCAGCTGAATGCTGAGGGTATCCAGGGTTTGATGAATTTCTACTGTGACTGGTCCACATCAGTTGCCTCTAGTAAGTTTTCTTTCGTATAATTTTTATGGTTTAGCTCTGTAATTTTACCTTAAGATGGTTATTAGTAGAATTTGAAGGGTGGAGTAGGCAGGCGTGAGAGAAGATGGATTCCCTGTTTACCTCTCCTCTCTCACAGTTTTGCTTGTTCCTGTACTGGCATCTCAGGTGTGGTAATGGAAAGCACATCCCTGGGAAGACTCTCGGGAAAGCAGCCCCACAGATGAGTGGACTGGGGAAGCGCCTGTCTACCTGCATGGGTCAGAAGGGACTTTATAGTCTTAGGGCAAGAGACAAGTAAGAAGTACTTGCTCAGTGGGTTGTTCTTGGGAATACTGGCTCTCAAACAGGCTTTTATTCCATTAGAGGTCATTGTGTCCCAATAATTTGAATCCATCTCAGTAATAATAGCTTAAAAAATGCAATTGGAGTGCTCACTGGAAAAGCTAGGCATGCATTCTAAAACACTTCCTGGTTTCCATTGTGCGAATATCCTCAGGCCCTTCTGTTAATATGGACAATGAAGTTGCTATTCAGTAAATCATCCAAGAGGTAACTTGTAACAGGCTGGCTGGTGGAATGGCCCACTAGAAAGCACTCTTGATTTGAGGGTGATAGGCCTGACCCAGAGACTTTATTGGCTCAGATAATCTCCACTGAGTGACAGGAAATGCTGGAAGCTGATGATCTCCCCATACACCCTTACTTTCTGAGGCCCGTTTTCGCCTTCCTCGTCCAACTTTGGCTTTGTTCCTTTGTCCTGTGCTCTTGTGGTTTTGGTGAATGGAATTTTGCAGGTAAATCCAAAGAAGTCTCAGCTATTCGTTTGGTTTTTTTCCCCCTTATGTGAAGACTTAACTTACTACCGGCTGAGAGTCTTTATGTCTTTAAAGGGCGGTCTCTCTTTAAGTCAATATCGTAAGTTTCTTTTTGAAAATGTACTGTCCTCTTAAGCATTCTTAGTTCATTAATTCCTGAAGGAACTCGTTTGTTCCCCAACTTCCCTCGATGATATCCCGATGCTGAGTCCCCAGAGCCTGTGACTGTGTCCCCTCTGTGGTAAAAGAAACGTCTCAGCTGTGATAAGGACCTTGAGATGGGAAGTTCTTTCCTCCTTCCAGTTCTTCCTGATAAATCACAAGGGGAGCTGAGGATCGCAAGAGTCTGAAGTTTGTGGCCCCCGAACAACAGAATGATGCACAGAAAGGCCCAGGAGATATGCTTTCTTCTGAAGCCTCATAAGGGACTCCCCTGCCTACTTCCAAATTTAGTATGTGTGTGTGTGTGTGTGTGTGTGTGTGTGTGAGATAAATGTGGACCAGTAAATGCACTTGGGAAAAGTAGAGGTCAGATGTTAAGTATTCTTTGATAGATTTCTACATTATTGTATGAGACAGGGTCTCTCAGCGAGCCCCTGGGATACTCCTGTTTCTGCTGCTCTGTTCTAGGATTCCAGGTGCAGGGTGCTAGCTTTTCGTGTGGATCTTAAGAGACTAAGCTGTCTTTCAGCTTCTTAATGTTCTCTTAAGTTGAATAATTAATTTACAAATTAATTTACTCCTCAAATTACATTGCTAGGCATCATAAGCTGTAAGTGCCCTTTAAATGTTGCTTTACTTGTATCCTACACATTTTGACACACAAGATTTTCTGTTCTTAATTATTTTCATGTCTGTATTATAATTTGTTATCCATGGCTATTTAGAAGATTCTGTGTTTGCGGATTCATTTGTGTGTAGCTGTGTGTGTACACATGTGTGAGAGCGGAGGTCAGAGCGTTATAACCCCAGCAGGTATTGCTCCTCAGAAGCCATTCACTTCGCTTTTTGCGATGGAATCTCTCACTGGGACCTGGGGCTCACCCATTCGGCTAGGCTGGCTGGCTGGAGAGCCTCAAGTATCTGCCCTTCTGCTTGTTTCCACGGGTAGGGTTCCAAGGATGGCTGCCACCATGCCTGTCTTTTTCCGTGGGTGTTGGGTATTGAACTCAGATCTTCATGCTCTTTCTTGACTGTGCTATCTGAGGTATTTTTATATTTCCAATTATATAAAAAGTTTGTTTGCTTATTTATTTATTTGTTTTTATAATTTGAGGGTGACTGAGTTTCACTAGCTTTTTCTGTCTGTTGGATCAAATGTTGTTGAAAGTTGTTAAGATTTTGTACTATGAATTTTTGGGTAATATGGGACTGCTCAGCATCCTAATTACAGTAGCGATGGCATGGATTTATGTATGTGCTCAGGCTCAAAAAACTTTGTACCAAGCAAGACAGTGAATGTCACTATACATAAAATTTGTAGTAAGTTAAATTTTGACAGTGGATTATGCCAGTTTTCCTTAAAGTTTTTTTCTTCTTTTATGTATAGTGAGGTTATGCTAATTCACGATAAGACTGATGCAACTGTTAGTTTCCCAGTAAACTGTTTGTCATTACAGAGGGCATTTTTTTTTTCCTGTTAATGCTTTATATTCTAAAGCTTATTTTAGCTTATGCTAAATAAAACACTGGCAACAACCATTTTTATATTTTTTTATGGGTATAACTTTAACTTAAATTATCTGCCATATTTTAGAAATGTGTCTCATAAGCTGTATCTGAGCAGATATTTAGGAGCCATCCCATCTTTGCCTGTTAATTATAATATTTAGTTCATTTGCTTTTGTTGAAGATATCAGTATATTTAAACTTTTTATATGTGTTCCTTTTGTTTGTTTTCTTTCATTGATTTTTTGAAATTACTGTTTTGCCTATTGCATGTGTTTAAGCTCTGCTGGATGGGGGGTTATACTCTGTGTGTTTGTCTTAGAGATTTCCCCAGATGTTTTACTGTGCATGTTTAATTAAGCCTGAAGTTGATGGCGGTCATTCTTTCCTACAATGTCAGGACAGTAAAACATTGAAGCGCCTGTCCTCCCCTCAGAATATGATTTTATTGTTCCTAATGGTAGGCCTTTTTGTTGTTGTTTGTTTGGCCTCGCAAAGTAAGTATAATTTTGTTTTATATTGCCATTTTAAGAAGTTGGCCTGACCTTTGTTTTTCCTAAAGCTGTGTCTCAGATAATCCTTCTCTGCCTCAAGCAGAAGCCTTAGCTCTGGGGAATTCTGAAAGTCTCTACATTTTTTTTTTTTTTTTTTTGTGCCTTTCACTTTTATCCTTAAGTGACAGTTCGCTTGGTATAGATTTGTAGATTAAGAATGTTTTTCCCCTTGAGATTTGGCTTCTTTTGTTTCTGTCCAAGTACAAAGCGGAGAACGTCCTGTGCCTTTTGTCTTTGCTGACGTTCCTGTGACTTTTGCAGTCTTCCTCCAGTGACTCCAAGTATCCGTTTCCCTCCATTTGTTATGTACAGTGTTAGTTAGGTTTCCAGATCCGAGGTTGGTTTCTGTAAATAATCCTGGAGAATTAAGAACTATGCAGATGCTCTCCAGTCTCCTACCCTTTTGGAGCTTTAGGAGTTCTTTATTTTTTTTTTTATTTTCAGTTTTGCTATTTAGGTTGGACTTTCTTATTTCACACAATCTAGTCTTGCTTAACTAAGTCTATCGCATGATCGTTAGAGAAAGTAATTTTGTATATGTTTGTTTCAAAAAATTACACTTGTGTCTTCTCCAGTGTTGGTCATTCTCATTCCTCCATGCTTCAAGCCTCCACTTTATTTTCTGTTCCATAAAGATTTTCCTTAAAAGAGTTTACCTGTCACAGTTGAGTAACTAGGTAGTAGAGGGTATTTATGTCGCCATTTTAAAGCATTGTGTTGTGCTTTTGATCACTTACTTGGGCATTTTTTGCATTTCATCTTTGAGCCCTGGCTTGAAATTACACTCCTTCAGAAGGAATGATTTTTCTTCGCCTGTGGCCTGAAGTGCTGCCACCAAAAGATTTCTTGAAATCATGTTCTTAAGTTTTTAATGATTTTTTTTTGTTTTGTTTATTTTCTATTGAAAAATCTACAGATTTCCAATGGGACATGAATTCTAGTGATGAACCAATATGAGGGCAGTCTGGTTCTAAATTGTTATAGCCCCCCCCCCCCCCACAGCTGCCCCTCCATGGACGCACTGAATGTAAAAAGCAAGTTACTATTATGTAGGACAGACTTGCTTGGTATTTACCACACACGCCGAGTCTGAGCTATACTCAAGGGTTGCTCCTCAGAATTTGACCTTCAGTGGGCTAAACACAGCCATAGATACCTAGGGTTTCTAGAATCCCTTAGAAGACATGCTTGCCTAAGGATAGACTTGTGCCCCTGACAGCTTCTCTGGATGCTTTTCCAGTGTGGTTTACTATTTCCTCAAGCTTTTTGTTTTAGTTAAGAGGCTCATTCAGGGTACCCCCTCTGTTACACTCCAGGGAAAGGAAATGCAGACCTGTCAAGCCTATTGTTCACCACAAGTTCGTTATCTGTGTGAAGGCAAGCAGGGTTACCAGGAGCTCCTCCAACAGAGTATTGTACGGATAGAATCATTAGAAAGAGACTGAGCTCTGTTTTTGAATACTCAAATTATAGGAAAGGAACTCACGTTAGTTAGGCTTGGGGTAGATTTGCTCCACTAAACCAGTCACTTCAGGCTCAAGGATTAGGATAGTCTGTTAGTATGGAAGCTCACATGGAAATTCTTTGCACTAATACCAGGCCAAACTAAACTAAACAAGCAAACAAAAGAGTGCTATGCAGATAAGATGTCCCCTGCCATGGATTAGGGCTTTAGAAGGTTTCTTTTATCTGTTGAGGGTGTTTTTCATTACAGTGGGGG
>NW_022196903.1:101515337-101532864 GCF_008632895.1 Mastomys coucha
GGGGACCGGTAAATCCATCTACAGTGGCTTAAAGCGTAAGGACTTACTGTTGATAACTTTTAGGCAGAAAGCATTGACTGCAGTGATAGGCTCAATATTCGTTTTAACTTCTCATTGGCCAGGTCTGAATTCTTCTTTTCATAGCCTTGTCACTTTCTGGCTTACAGAATGGCTGTGGCGGCTCCAGGTTGTGTTTATTTTCCTGGCAAGGAGTGAGAGGTGAGAACAGCAGCCTGAGGTCTGGTCTCGTTCCTCTCTATTCTGAAGGCTGTCCTCCCTCCCTCCCTCCTTCCTCCCCTCCCTCCCTCCCTCCCTCCCTCCCAGCCAGCTACTACAGGTCAAAAGCTGTGGTTCTCTCTCTCTCTCTCTCTCTCTCTCTCTCTCTCTCTCTCTCTCTCTCTCTCTCTCTCTCTCTCTCTCTCTCTCTCTGTCTGTCTCTCACTGTGGGGGAAGTGAGGCTGTCTGTCTGTCTGTCTGTGTCTCTCTCTCTCTCTCTCACTCACACTCACTCACACACACACACACACACACACACACACACACACACACACACACACACGGTTAAGAAGCCATGAATCAGAAACGTATTGGAAGTTTTTTTTAGCAGGGACAACAGGGTACATCTTGTTACATGATTGATTGCACACTGAGGAGCCCACCCAAGTTTCTGTACATTAGGCTTTAGTGTTTTTTTTTTTTTTCTGTTGAAGAACTGTGGCTTTTATCAGCAGCATCTGTTAGGAACAAGCAGTTCTCTATCTAGTTGAAGCTGTCTGTGAAAAGGGATTGTAAATGAATACAGGCAACTGTATGTCTCCCCAGTGGTATTGTCTTGTCACTTTTCTATTGCTGTGACACAACAGGATAACAAAGCTTTGAAAGAATGCGTTTGATTTGGGACTCATGGCTCAAGAGCATTAGAGCAGTGCCCAGCATTTTTAACTTTGTGGTCCCCACTCAGCAATTACCAGGATGATCCTGAGGTTAATCTCCCTCTCTCCTTTTGTGTTCTTCCAAGTTGGAAGAAGGAACTCTCTGAAGGGCTCAGGTAGCTAGCAGAAGTATCTTCTCTAGGCATTGTTAGAAGATGCAGTTGCTGGTGCCTTAGAGCATGCATATACTGGAACCTTCCACTTAGCTCTCTGTCTTCCATTTCTCCTTATCTCAGTTTGATGGATTTTCCCCCCTACTAGGTATGGGATGATGGTGAACAACATTTTATGAAACTTGAGTCAGCTAAAAATTATAGCAAAATCTTGAGTATTTGACCCATGTTCCGCTGCCCTGCCTGTCATTGGCAAGCATGCACTCTGCCTTCTGCACCAGAAGCCTTCAAGCATTATTGTGGTTTGCTGTCGTTGTCTTGTTTTAAACATCGTACACTATGCTAAAAGATTGTGAGTTTTCCTAAAGAATAGAAAATTAATTTAATGGTGCCTGTATAGGGTGGTGTTTAAAACTCAACACAATAAACCAGGCCAGGAGAGGACTATGCCTCTCTGTTGTCTTCGGATTGCTGTGTGCTATATTCTGATCTAAGTCTTGCCTGACCACCCTGGAGGAAGTGCTATGTGAGGAAGTATGAGCATGTCAGATAGGACAAGGAAACCAGAGGGCTGACTTCCGGTGTTCTGGAAACAGTTTCGCCTTAGGAGCTGGACAACTTGAGTCAATACTTTGCGTCCTCTGCAACTACCAACTTGACCTCCTGGAATGCCATTGTCCTGTCTGGACCCTTGAGTCTTCATCCACGATGGGATAGTATATTAGACTTGATAATAAAGCACCACGCAACTTCCTGCAGTCTATGCCGTGTGGGCCTGAGCCAGGAATAATTGACATTGTGGTAGTTTTTGCCGTCAGTCTTATCTCCTGCTAACTTAATCTGTGGATTATGAAAGATTAGGCCTGACATTTTGTTCTTGCTTCTCAACTTTAAGAATCATACAGTCAGCTGGACGGTGGTGGCACATACCTTTAAACTCAGCTCTCAGAAGGCAGGGGCATAGGCAGAGGCAGGCAGATAGATCTCTGAGTTCAAGGCCAGCCTCTGCTCTACTGTGAGTTCCAGAACAGCCAAGGTTATACAGAGAAATCCTGTCTCAGGAAAAAAAAAATCACATAATCTATAAATTAGAGTAGCCCATTTCTTTTCTTCTTATTTATGTATATGAGTCACCAACATATGTATGCATTTTTTAAAGTCACTTACTTGCCAAGAAGTTAAAACATTTTTCTATACTTACCCACAATGGGAAGCTCTAACATGAGCAATGAAAAGACTGGCTAATACTCTCAGAAGCCCTATTTTGATTTCTCTCTAAATAGCGTGGATTTGACTTTCTTGGTTGTATTTCCTGGTTGTTCATGGCTTCAAAGGATGTTTGCAAGTAAGGAGGAAAAAAACGGCACAGTGATGATATCAAAGGTTTCATAGTAAGACTCAATCAAATTTTAGTCACCATTTACTATAACCAAGTGTTCTTGAAGATTAGTTACACTGTAAAATACCATTCTCAGCAGAGATGGTCTTTTTATGTATCTTATAGGCACACAGTAATTGTTCATGCCGATCTCCCATATAATTATACTAGCAATATAATGTATTTATATATAATTCATTTATCCTCCACAAGCATTAGCTTTAATCTCCCCACAGTTGATGCAGTATTGTGATAGATAGGGCCTAAGAAAAGGTACAGGCCCGTTTATTTTAAAAAAAAATGAAGGTCATGTTTTTAATTAATTCATTAATTAAAATTTCTGCATGAGCATGTGGACAGGAGTGGGTGTGTGCACAGGAGCGGGTATGTGCCCCGTGCACAGGTGCCAGCCAAAAGAGGCCATTCATTGGGTCCTGCAAGATGGAGTTAGAGACATTTGCAGGAAGCTTATACTCAAATCTAAACTCTGGTCTTTATGATTGAGTAGCAAACATTCTTAATTGCTGAACCATCTCCCCAGTCCTCCTGCCTAATTAGAAAATTAAAATTTATGTGTGTGTCTGCATGAGCGTTTGCATTTGTGTGACCAGCACATTTCTTGACTTCTTTTCCTTTTCAGTGCTAGGTATTGAACCCATGGCTTTTTATATGCTAGGCAAGCACTCGACCTTGGAGCCACTTCCATAGCACAGCTATATCAGGGCAAGGGGGCAATTTATATTATTTTGTTTCATTCTGCTATTTTAGATTGTTTTTCAAGAATTCACCTATGAAGCAAAGCCTCACAAGTACTTCAGTATGAGTCTTTGACCTTCGGCCAAACCCACTCAGTTATTTCTCATTTGAATTCAAAAGTCAGACTCTGTCTTGCCTCCCAGCCTAGGTCAGAACCTCGAGGAGTGACTGAATAGGGGTTAGGCAAAGAGGTTTTTAGAAATCATCATTAAAAACTGCTTCTGGATGGAGTGTCTCCTTGGCTCAACTCAGGTTTGTTTTCAGTAGTGGATAAAGTTAATAAGACTTTAATCTGACTGTAAGTGGAAAGACACTGCCAAGATTAAATTGAAGTTGAATTAAAACCAGCGCAATTGAATTTGTCTAATTAATTGAAAATTACGTCTCTGTCCGTGTTCATCTTGTTTTTTTTTTTTTTTTCACCTTAGTGCCAGGCAAACATCCGGTTTGGATTACACATTTGGATTAACTTTTCCAGAGGTATTTGTAGCAATGTCATTCAAGAACTTGATGAGTATTTAGTTGTGTGTATGTGTGGGAAATTAAGATGTTATCTTTTCGGTAAATAATCAGCCCCGCATCTCTCATCCTTTGATGGTGTTTAACTTAGTCCACCAGGTTTAGCAGATGTTTAATTTCCATCATTCAGAAAATAAAGTTCAGCACCTTTCCCTGCAGCCGGTTACCTCTCCATGAAATGTACAGGCAGCGATGAATGAATTCTTTGTCCTGTGTCTTGGGCTAATGCCAGTGACTATATTCCATGTCCTCTCAAGGTGACATGAAAGGCATTTCATGGAGAGGGGGAAATCTCACTTAGGTTATGAGTCTCATTTTCGGGCTATGGCTAAATGGACTTTCACATTTGGTTAGAGCTTAGAGCCCCACATTATCTCTCTGAACCAGAGAAACAGTTCCCAGCGACAAAATTAGCACTGGACAATGGCGGGCCGCTGGTCCAATTCTCGCCAGCCCTTGGAACATTTGGGTTGTTTCTTTCCCCTGTCAGCAAAAAGAGGACTCCTCAATGCAGAAGCTCCTGGCTGGCCTCCTGCTACTCAGCAGTCATGTTCAGGAGAGGGGCTGGTTTTTCTTAGAGTGCAAATAACTCTGTTGAGCGGTCTGGGCTGGAAAGTCAGCATATGAAACCTTGGTGCTTCTGAGAGGGTGGTGGTGTTTGTTTGCTTGAGACTGGGTCTCACTACATAGCTCTAGTAGGACTCAAAGTCTGTATGAACACCTAGCTGGCCTCAGACACGGAGATCTGCCTGCCTCTGCCTCTTGACTGCTGGGATTTAAATACATATGCCATCGTGTCTGGCTGATTTAAACATTTACTTAGTTGTTTGTTTACTTACTTATTTATTTATTTTTGTAGAAACTGTTGGCTATTAGAAGAACTATCGTGGGCAAATATTTCATACATTTATTCCAAATATCAGTTTGTATAACTAGTTTAAATGAGTATCGTGAGGGCTGCTAAGATGACTGCCTTGGGTAAAGGCACTTCCTGCCAAACCTGACAGCCTGGGTTCCATCGCCATTTCCCACATGGTAGAAGAAGAAGACAGACTATTCAAAGTCGTCTACTGACCTCTGTGTATGTGTGTGTGTGTGTACACAAATAAATGTAAAACTAGTGGAGTTTGTTTTTTGTGTGTGTTAACATGTTTGCCTGTAGGTTTGGGGGTGGGGAGTGTCTTTTGAGATAGGTCTTTCACTGAATCTGGAGCTCATGGATTTGGCTGGACTAGCTAGATGGTGAGCTTCAGGGGTCCCCCTGTCTCTGAGCCCTAAGTGCCAAGCTTACAGATGCATGCTGCCACACTGGCTTCTGACATGAGTGCTGGAGATCTGAACTCAGATCCTCCTGTCCTGCAGGTACTCTACGGACAGATCCATCTCTTTAGCTCCCAGAGCAGTGGTTCTCAACTTTCCTGATGCTGTGACCCTTTAATATACTTCCTCATGTCGTGCTGATCCCCCATCCCAACCATAAAATTATTTTAGTTGCTATTTTATAACTGTAGTTTTGTTACTGTTATGAATCCCAATTAAATATCTATGTTTTTTCAGTGGTCTTAAGTGACCTCTGTGAAAGGGTTGTTTTACTGTCCCTGCATCGGCACTCACAGGATGAGACCCATAGGATGAGACCCTCTGTCCTAGATTAAATACATTGACTTAATGCACTGACAGGAATGTTTAGGACATTTAGTTGTATATGAGGAGATTGAAATCAAAGTCACAAGTGACTTTCAGAGTTGCTATGACTATTTTAACAGAGGGGCTTCATATTATTTTTTCTTCTAGCTAAAAAACAAATCAACTATTTTTACTTAGTATGACATAATAAACAAATAATAAAAACAATTAAAAGACCCCCCTCAAGCTTTTAAGCCCCTAACAGTTCCATCATGAATGAAGACCAGAAGTGCTCTGTTCCTTATGAGCATCCATATGACTTTTGCCTTCCTCCCTCTCCCCGCCTCCTTCTTTGGAGTCTCTGAACAGGTGGTTTTCTTAAGGGTCTTATTCCATTACTCCACAAAATAGGGTTCTTGCATTTCCCACTGTTGAGATTTGGAAGTCTAATCAAATCAAAGCATTATATCCCTCATCCGGGGTTTTCATCAGTAGCTTCTGGAACTTTCTTCCCCACACTGAGGCTTCAGTTGCTGAGAAGCAACATAGTTTTAATCCTCGCTTTATTTCTCCCCATCTGGGGTCTCCTCCTGTGAAGCGGGTGAGTGCTGCGATAGCCTTTGGTAGAAGGAAGTGCAAGAAAAGAAAGAGGACCAGAGTCTTTCTATTAATGGAAAGTCAAGGCTGAGTCCTTCTTCCCTTCCCCCAAGAAAAATGACCGTCTTCCCTGGAGTCAACCATTCGGTGCTCTGCTTTTCCCTGGAGGGCTGCTCCTACTCCTGGAATCGAGGCTGAAGCATTTCCGGTGCTTTTATTTTTCAGTTTCTTTATTGTTACAGGCGTCACCTGCCAGAGAATCTGCTGACAGCTGGGCACCAGCAGGCCTTTGTGGGCTTCATTGCCTGTGCTTAAGATTTTTTTTCTAAGACCTCCATGTCCTCTAAGAAGATACTGGAGATATCTAGCCCATGGGCTATTTATGTTTTGTTATTTTTTCATACCATGTATTTATATGGGCTATTTAAAGACACCCGGAGGCTGCAGCAAACTAGGCCCTTGCAGCAAGAACACTATAGGTGCATATGTCTCAGTGTGACTACCCTACTTAGAGACATACTGACATTTATCTGCTACCATTGTGTTAACTATGTTATTGGGGGTGTTGTGTAAATTATATAGTCTCTGGTACATAATTGCAAACCCACGTTGTCTTTGTGCTTTGGCACATCATATATGTTCCTAAAGCATTGCATGAAAACAACAGAAACAGAAACGAAAACACTGGAGAATGTAATGAGACCAATTAACTTCTTCCATGCTACCTATGAGTTACCTGTTTTGCCAATCCTTGATGGAAAGCGTTAACAGGAAGCCCTGCTTGGCTCAATAGTAAAATGGCTCTACAAAGACCCAAAGTGGCTGAAGAAGAGAAAGATTGCCAGACTTTGTGTTCGCATGGTCCCTGGTGCTGCGTTCTTCTGCACATAGCAGGCTTTGGTTGGAAGTGCTGGTCTGTGCAGAGAGATGGACCACAGCATGGGGGAGACTCCAGCTGGGGCTTCTCACAGTGGATGTCTGGAGGCCAAGGCTGCAGGGAAGGACCTTATGTGCTGCATGTGTTTAGCTGGTCTCCTTCTGATTTTGTTCTACATGTATCAAAAACACAAAAAAGACCATCTGGTGTCTTGAAAGGAAAAATAATGGGAACAGAGGGTGGTAGGATCGTGCCAGCATTGCTGTATTTATGAGGTGGATTCTTTTGCTCCCCTCTCATTTGGGGGACTGACGTTGAGGGTTGAGCAATCATGAACTCAGCAAGGTTTTCTTATGAACACAGCCTCATGATAGCTTTTATGTATAGGATTTTTTTTTCTTTTTCCATTTTTAAACTAAAATGCATCTTGTTGCTCAGTTTTGCCAAGAAATGCCCATGCTTCTTATCTTCAGAGCATAGTTTGCATTTTAGTTATGAAGGGTTTAGTAGATGTCTCAGGGTTGGCCTGAGGTCATAACAAAGCTAGCTAGCCTTGGCTTTGATCAGTGACTTAACATTCCTTTAGCAAAAATATCCCTTACATTTGCAATATCTATAGACTGTGTTCTTTGTAGTATGGTAGACATAAAGATAATACCCCACTTATAGTAATTTTGACAGTTCATAAATATTTATTCTCTTATTTACGTGTAAACCCTGAAAACTGTCACGGTCTGGTCACAGTTATGTTATATCTAAGTTAAAGAACTGGTGCTTTATTTACACCTTTTACTTCCTCTTTGCTGTCTGCCACATGGATTGTACTCTCAATTTTTAATCGAAAAGACAATTTGGTAGATCCAACTGAACGTTTATTGAGTAGACTTTGGAAGTACTGTGTTGAATAGATTTGCCATTGTGTCCTAACATAGCAGAAGTAATCCCATGAATCTTTTTTGAAAAACGTTTCAAAAATTCTTTTATGTGCATGGGTGCAATTGTTTGTATATGTGTATGTATACCACATGCATGCAAGTGCCCATGAAAGCTAGAAGCAGATATCAGGGTGCCCTGGAACTGGAGTCACGGAGTGGTTATAAGCCACCATGTGGGGGCTGGGAATCAAATGGCCTTCTGCAAGAGCAGCCAGTGCTTTTATCCACTGAGTCATCTACTCAGCCCTCTTTGAATCTTTTAAAATCAAAGATTTAAGTTGCTTATTGTAGTTTAAAGGAAGACATTGTTTGACCTATGCTTTGTTCTTCCTTACCTCCCCTGTAGACTGTGGCCAGAGACTTTATCTTTCTTGTCGACCTCTGCATCTCCACTACAAAACAGAACATCTTTCACAAAACTCACTGTCAACAAAAGCTTGTTGAATGAGGGTGCTATAAAAGCAAAGACCAGTACTATTCCATTCATGTATGAACTGCCATAGAACATGCCTAAAGTCTACTTGGAGACAGACACTGTCATTTTTAGAGAACTTACAAAGAAGATAATTGGGCCATGAAAGATGAGTAAGAGATAAAGATGAGTGGAACCAGTGAGGTTGGAATGAGGGAGGGACCATTCTACTACAGAAATCTTTTCCTTCTTCCTCCTTCCCTCCTCCCCTTCTTTGCTCTCATTTACCCTAGTTACTGGGGATTAAACCTTCTAGGCAAGCATTCAGCCACTGAACTATATGCCCAGGCTATTATAAGACACAGATGGGTGAAGTACAGATGTACTATATCTTACGGTTAACTCTGTGTGAGGCTGAGGTTGGAGGACGTGATGGGTGTCAGATCTTAAGGCTCTTAATGGATAAAGAGCTTGATTTTGTTGTTAATAGTATTACTGTTAATTTAAAAATGGCCTTTCATGATAAGTTGCTATGATGAATGAATTATATACAATCACTTTATTTAGCCAACAAAGCAGTCTTAGTACAGTGAGAGTGTTCTAGCTTAAAAGTTTGACGAGTGCAAGAAACCTGTCCAACCTCATAGTCAGCAGTGGATTCTATTCATCTTGGTAGGAACAGAGGTCCACTGAGCCCACATTTTCACTGTGACTCGGAAGTGGGATGCATCCCCCCCCCTTTGCTGTTGTATGCATGTCTGTGGGGGTGTCGGCCGGTATGTGTTTGTGTGTTTGCATGTATGTGTGTACACGGGTGTCTTCAAGTATGTGCACTTTCCTCAGATCAGTGTCCTCAGCCCTTATTGGTGTTCTTCATACAGAAATAAATGGACACCATGTTTGCCACATTTCAGGTGCTCTAAGGTTTGAGAAAATGAACTTTGCCCACTTACAGGTCTGGTCACTTCATCTCTTTTGGAAGATGAGCCTGGTGCCATAAGCATTAACTCTATTGAGAAATTTGGTGAAGTTTGGATCACTGAATAATTCTGTGTCAGCTGGATGCTGGACAGGGTTCGGTAGCTGCTGATCTGCAATGATGCCAGCCATCAGTGGTGGACTTGGGGAGGGGCAGGGGAAGAGCTGGAGGTAGTGTCTGTGAGAAGGTGATGCTGATTAAAACAGTCATTTCTTGTGTTCCTGTTTGTGGGTTGTTGATTTGGGTTGCCTGTGTTTATGAGTGATAGGATAAATATGTTTTTGATGACAATCCAGAGACGGAGCAAAAATGGCAATAAAACAAGGAACTGCTGCTCATGCATCAACTGGTAAGCAGCTCTCCTCTGTAACAGCCCATGGCAGTACTGTGGGAGTTGGGAGTGAGGGGAGGAAGAGCCTGTTACTGAGAGCATGATCCAGGGATGGAGCTTTACCCACGCAGAGTATACCCACCATCTGGCTTGGGTGCGCTTCTGAAGCAATGCTCCATGGCTTGTAGAGCCTGATAGATTCTTAGCCGAATGAGAGCATCGAGTTTTTTAGTGTATTTCGTTATAGAATGCATGGATCCTATTTGGGAGAATGGTAGCAGTTAATAGGAGTTGCTGAATCCTAGTATCCCTAAGATGTGTGAGCTGCCTTAAGCAGGTCCAAGTTAGGTGACTTAGCCAAGACAGACAGCTAGTTAGTTAGTTAGACAGGACTCCGCCCTTTGAGAGATATCTGATGATCATACTTAGCAGTTTGCTGTACGTCTTCCTCAAAGATCTCCTGCCCATTTGAAGGCTGATAGGAATCTGTGTAAGAGCACAGTTTTAGGAGTTTTCTTGTCCCGTAATGACTCTTCCACGCCTTGCTTTTTACTCGACAGTACTTCTATGGCCTTTCCCCTCTCTTTTGGGGTTGGTATCTGTATCTATACATTTACTACCTAGTTCTTTTAAGTGTTGCAGATTATTCATTCTATAGTATAAACTATGCGAGAGTGGGATTATCTACACTCAGTGGTATATATACAATTAAGTCATTCATTTATTTTTGTTATGAGTAGTATTACCAAGTTACTAAGCAAAAATCTATACAGCTCTTCATGTGCTATACTTTTCTAACGTCTGGATAAATATTAACCTTGTTTTTTTGTAATTACATCATGATCTTTGTTGGTCTTATAGGAAAATAAGTTGAGTCAGGGAAGAAGTTAACGAATTATTTAATGTCCCATAAGCATGTTGTTGTTAGGATTTCAAGCCAGGCTGATTTCAGCACCGTCATTGTTCCCTGAGCCTTGTGCTGTGTCTGAATAGTCACAACCTTTTCCTAGCTCTTTGTTCACACGTCCAGGTGTTTATAAGACGGATCCGGTGGCACAGCCATAGAGTTATCCAATCTTTGTTTTTCTAATACAATTTTTTAAAATGAACTTTGTTCTTTATGTCAATTCGAGTTCTTAGAAAAAGAGTTGAGAGGAATTTACAGCGTTTTGTCATTGACTCTGTGTCCCCCCTGCCCCCTCCCCCCCCCGTTTCCTGTTGTGCTGACACCACCTACCAGAGTGGCAGACCCATTAGTATAGATGAGTGATGTCATTGTCACTCAAAGCTCATAGCGTGAGTGTTTCACTCTGGACATGATGTATATAGTAAGTGGTGTTTGGACACATTTGTGACAGTGTGTGTCCTCTACTGCAGCATCTTACAGAAGAGTTGTACTGTTGTGACGGTCCCTCTACTCTAGCTAGCTAGCCTCCCACCTCCCTGACTCTTGGAAGCCCTCGGTCTTTGAACTGCTTCAATGTTGTTGTTTTCCCACCACGAAGTCATGTAGTTAGAATAACTAGACTTCTTCCACATTAACTTCTTTCAGCTACTAGTACTGAAAAAATTTTAAATTTCCCCTGCATCTCTTCATGGCTCGATATGTCATTTCCTTTTTTGTTTGTTTATTTGTTTTTTGTTTTTTCGAGACAGGATTTCTCTGTGTAGCCCTGGCTGTCCTGGAACTCACTCTGTAGACCAGGCTGGCCTCGAATTCAGAAATCCACCCGCCTCTGCCTCCCAAGTGCTGGGATTAAAGGCGTGCGCCACCACCGCCCTGCTGAGTTCTTTTTTTTTTTTTTTCCATTTTTTTTTTCATTTCCTTTTTTAATCACAGAGTAATATTTGGATAGACCCAAATCTCTATCACTCTCTGAAGGTATACAGGCTGCATTCAAGTTCTGCCAGTTATAAATAAAGCTGCTATAGACACCCATGAGCAGGTTTTTGTGTGGACATGTTTTCAGCACCTTTGGGTAAACACTTAGAAACATCACATAAACTTATTGTTTAATATAAAAGTAACTAGGCATTCAACACAAGATGGTTTCTGTTGAAAATACGCTTCGACAGTGAACTCCTTGCTTCATGCTTCCAGCCTCTTGTCAGATAGAAACTAACAATAATTTAGTAAAATGTTTTGGTTCCAGTTTACTCATTCAGTGAGTGGCAGTTGGTGACTCGAACCCAGAGCCTCGACTCTTAAATTACCCTTCAGTTTCTTTTTGACTGTGTTCAGTTCCTTCTCATTGGGATAAAGTGTGTTAGCAGAGGGTTTGATGAGACCTGTAAATAGTGATGTGTTCAATTCCCAGCTTAAAGAAGAGTGTGTGCGTGTGTGTGTGTGGAGTTTGAAAACTGAAGTTATCCTCTTTGAATTTGCTTTTTTCTTTACATTAATTTTATTTAGGATTTCCTTTTCTCCTCTACCAGAGGAGCCGTACAGGATTGTGACTCAGCCCAAGAAAGGTGGGACAGTCCCAGTTCTAAATGTGACTCTGAATTTAGGTTTTCAAGTGGTGATTTTGGCTTTAGTGTAAATTCAGAAACAGTCACAGGTTCATGGCATAACTCATCTAAACTTATCAATCACTTAATTGTAACCATTTAAACCCATATCTCATTCCGTTCTCTGTTTTCTTTCCTACAAGAATATACTGCACTCTTGAATAAGTTCTGAGCAGTATTGGACTATCTTCAAATTGGCCAACTTTTGAATTCAGCTTGAAAACTGGGAAAAAGATGCTTCAGAGTGGATGTTCTGAATGAGATTGTTCTTTCATTTGGCAGGCAGACTTATGTAAATATAAAGATGGCATAACTGAAGTAAAGTAATTCTAATAGGATAGGCAATCGGATGCCAAGTTTCAACAACGTTGAGAACACACTAAGGCAGATGGGACAAGAAAACCTAAAAGCAACAGGAAATTCAGGGCAGGGGGTCAAGACTGAGCGAAAGGAAATTAATTACTGAATTTATTTTCTATTAAAATATGTGTATATATTAACTGATTAAAACCTTATAATTTGAAAAAGAAATGTACTCACGTTATATTCTTTTATACACATTAAGGGAAAGCAGCCAGGCCTAGAACAGTAATTGCCACATTTTTTCTTTATATATGGAATCTAAACAATCAAAAAAGAAAAAAATGCAGAAGGTAAAAGAGGGATGGATGAAGGGTAAGGGAGGGTAATGATGGCAGGATCCGAAAAGAGGGCATGGTGCAGGCACAGTGAAGTACCATAACAAACCCACTATTTTGTCCAATGAATTTACATTCACAAACTTAATATAAACAATAAAGAAAATGCTGTTACTGAAAAATAGAAATGCAGCCACACTACCTTTCTCGGTTTGCACGGGAGCAATACTTACATGAGGCTAGTTATATAAAGTAACAACCAGCTCGTGGTTAGAATTAGAGAGGTGAGGTGAGAGGGAGAGGCAGCAGCCAGTAGGAAGCCACGGGCGGCTTCCTGGAGGAAGGTGGTAAGTGGAAGCGGACAGAGAATGAGCAACAGGCCAAGGTGTCATGGAGTGAGTGAGTTTTGCATAGAGCTATGACTAATGTCTGTAGAGATGGAAAAGGGACAGAAGGTAAGTTCTCTAAGCCTTGGCTATGAAATAGAAAAACACAGAATTGAGATAACCCAGCAAAGAAGGATGTGGAGAGGTGGATGCGCCACTAACTGAGAGTTACTGTACCACAGGTAAAACCCTATGAATTACAAGGGCCCATAAAAAGCTGTTACCATGTTAAACTTCCTGTGAAATTATAGCTAGGTTTGGGCTTTTCTGTCAGAGAGAGCAGCAGAAACTTAGTTCTCTTAAAGCCCTCAAAACTTACAAGAGTCTGGGTGAACGGAGTAGCTTTACCGCACAGGTTGGACAAACAGTTGATTTCCTTGGCCCATGTAAACTATCCCATAGTCTCTGCAGAGGAGAGGAGAGGGTGGATTGTGGTAATATGGCCAAGTGGCTGATGATGGCCCCAGATTTCCTATCTTGGTCTGACTGTTGATATTGTGGTTGTTTGAAGTTCAGCAGACTAGAGAGCTTGGAGACCTGGTAGCACTTGGCTGCTTTGAGGATTCATGGTATTGTCTTAGCTGTGGTATTTATTCATTGATGTGCCTGGAAATGTCCATGGATGAAATGGACTTGTTCCAAATGACCTGGTTGGCTACAGTTTGCTGGTTATTCTCCTATAATGTTGGTTTTGGTTGAGGAGTCTCCAAAGAATGGAGATAGATGATCTGCCTGGCTGGGTATTGGTTTTTCCTATAATAAATAACGATGTCAGTGGAATTCTTAGTAAAGGACTTTTCTTCTTTCTTTCTTTCTTTCTTTCTTTCTTTCTTTCTTTCTTTCTTTCTTTCTTTTGTTCTTTTAAAGATGTGGGCCACCACTGATATATATATATATATATATATATATATATATATATATATTAAGATTTATTTATTTACTTTATGTGAGTACACTGTAATTGTCTTCAGACATACCAGAAGAGGGCATCTGATCTCATTACAGATGGTTGTGAGCTGGGAATTGAACTCAGGACCTCTGGAAGAGCAGTCTTAACAGCTCTGGAAGAGCTCTTAACCCACTGAGCCATCTCTCCAGCCCAGTAAAGGACTTTTCTAATTGAGAAGGACTATGTCAAACTTCCTAGATTCTCTTAAAAATTTTCAGCCAGTTCTAGCAACCAATAATGATAATGGTGGCTCAAGAAATCTTGGCAGGATTTTTTTTTTTTAATCTTGATATTTGCAGATGAATAATTTGCTAGAATCTATGTACTTTTTGTGAACCACAAGTCATTATAATATGTTTCCGGGCTTAAATGTGTTGATTTTGGGATGATAGTGTGATACACTCACTGACTGTAACAGAGGGGGAAAATAATTTTTATCATATACTTTTATTTCTGACTCTTGAATCTGAAATGGATCTTGGAAAATGTTAAATTTTCCTAGGAATGGCATCTATATAATCAGTGCTACTGCCTCCCCATCCCTTCCTTCCTTCCTCCTGCCCTCCCTCCCTCCCTTCCGTTTTCCAACCACCCCTTTCTGTCACAGCATTAGAGTATAATACTTATGGTCTAGCTTGAATAACTTAAAGGCTTTAAAAAAATTGAATATGGGTTAGAAGAACACGAGCAGTAGACCTTCTGATAAATATTTTAAAATTTAAGCAGATAACTATTTGTTTTGCTTTAAAGGTCACATTGAAAATTCAGTGCTCCTGACTTTTAGAGTGGCCCTTTTTCTTAGAGGAATAATTTAGACAAGTTGAACTGAATAACTCTAGCATGTTTGGTATTTATTCAACTTTGTATTTAACACCCATTGTCTGAACTCTGTAAAAGACTGTAACTTAAATACACATCACATGATCCCTAACAAAACAAAACAAAACAAAAAGCAAAAACAAGAACAGCAACAACAAAAAACTATTTCATTTTGTCTTTTGTAAGAAAAATTACATGATTGTAAAGTTGAGTTGCATTAAGTAGGCTTGCATTTTGAATGATGATAATCTCATTTGTCTTAAAATCTTGGCTTGTGGTAACCATAGATTTTTAGTTTTCGTTTTACTGATAGTGTGTGGGAGTCAGGGGAAGGAGAACCCACTGAGTGGGCGAAGCAGTTGGCCTAATTGTTTAAACTGAGATTACTTAGGAAAAGATATCTGACATGTTTACTTTACACGGAGCAAATTGTTTACAGTAGAGATCATTTAAATGTGCGTTACCAATATCTCCAGTTTTACATTTGCCAACCCTGTATGTTGAGATTTTCCAGAATCTTACTATGACAGCCGTTCCTCTAACAGACAGTAGGACTTTGCACTTAGCTAAAAATAGCTCACCTTTGGAGGTGGTACTCCTTTAAATATATATATATATATTTTAAGTGCCCACGGTGCAGTATGCTAAGCATGGGAAAGGCGGTGGTAAGTTGTGACTGCCCTTCTAGGGCTTGCTCTCTGGGCAGTTGGCATAAGACACCATGCAAGTAAAGAGTTGCTTGTAAAATCCCATCCAATGCTGATAAATGCCTTGAGTGTGGAGCGTGGAGATTGGATACAGCGGGGCTGGATGGAATGTGCTAGACCAGCACTAACTTGGCTAATGACGGAAGTCTTCTACAGAGGTATCACAAAGGCTTGTGTTTATCTTAGGCAGCTGCACATAGGAGCTTATAGAAGGAGGAGGATGTGCAAGGCCCCGTGAACCACAAACATAAAAGCCAGGCCATGAACACATTAGTGTTGGAGGAAAGAGGAGAGCACCAGGGGACCAAACGGTGACCCCAACTCAGTCATACTGCATGGAGTCCAGCTGTGCCCAGTTGTTTTTCTCCTCTCTTCAGGGGATCAGAATCATTCGATGAATTTGATTTTTCTAAAGCCATGTGAAGTTAAGGTGATGAAAATTTGACTTCCTAGTGAACTTTAAAGCATGTGTTCTTGGTCTTGGAGTCATACATACCCATGCCCCACACATTTCTACCGCTCCTTCTTCCCTTACCTGCCTGTTGTCATCATGGATTGTTCAGGATCTTTTAGGTTCCTGTGGCTCAATAAACCAATATTCATACACTGAGAATTTGGGTGTATGTGATCATGTCTGTTTATTAAACAAAAAAGGAATATTGTTTAGGTTTAGATTCATTTGCTAATGCTGATATAAGTGGTTTGAAAGACCGAAATTTATTGTCTCACCTAAACGTAAGTCTTTGTAGGAGAGCTTCTACTTTAGGGCAGTGAGGGAGTCATCGGATCCTGCTGTGGGCTAGCCTGTGGTAGTTTGCTGGCTGTTTTGTTACTCATTGCTTTGGCTACTTTTATCAACAACTACTTTGATATTCATGTGACACTTTACTCATTAAATAAAGTGCTTTACCATATAGAATTATAACTTTAAAAACTTCATTAAGCTTGTTTATGTTTATGTTTATTTTTGTGTGTATATGAGTAAGTCAGAGGATACTTTGCTGGCGTCTTTCTTCTGATCTTCCCCTTGCACTGTCTGAGACAGGGGATTGAACTTAGTTGTTGGGCTTGATGCCAGGTGCCTTTACCCACTGAGCCATCTCACCAGCCCTGTAACTATTTAAAAAGATTTGTTTTTATTTTTAATTGTGTTTATGTGGATGCATGTGAGGATACCCATGGAAGTATTGGACTCCCTATAGCTGGAGTCATAGGAAATTGTGAGCTGCCCTGTGCTGGAAAATGAGCTCTGGTCCACTACAGGAGCAGTACAAGTTCGTAACCATGGATCTCTCTCTCCAGTCCCAATTATAGTTATTTTAAAGCTGTCATATAAAGTAGGGTGTACTCTGCATTGGTTTGATCTATTCATAATTAACTGCATCTGTAGTGACCCTATAATGTCACATTTTTATTAGTGTATATAGTTTTATATGAAATAATTCCTTCTATGGAACCTAATAGCTGTGGCATCAGGACATGATGCCTTTGGGAAGTGATTCGGTCATGAGGGTTCTGCTGTGTATGGATGAAATTGGTACTCAGTTTTCTTTCTGTGATGGAATACCTGTTTGGTTGTCTATTGGCATTGGCTCCTTTGTACCATTGGTCTCCTTGATATTCATGTGTCATGTTACTCTCTAAATTAGCCTTTTTAAATATGGAATTATAGCTAAAATCGTATTACAACTTAATGGAGAATTTATTATGATCATTGGTGTTAAGGAATAGAGTTTGTCCTTGTGGGCAAGGGCATGGTGGCACAGCATGTTGGAAGGAGTGTGGTGGTAGGAGCTAGCCCTTACTGTGTGTCACATCTTGGTAAATTAGGAAACAAAATATGTGGGCAGGAACAAGAAGCAGATATCAGTACTAAGACATAGGCCCAGGAAAGAACTCCTTCTCATTGCCAAGACTGGCAGACCCTTTACAATCTAAAACAGAGCTATACTTTGAGGACCACAAGTTTAAGCACATTAGCCTGTGGAGACATTTCATATTTATATCATAATGATTCTCATTATAAAAAGAGGCCTTTTGGTTTAGATTTTTCAAAATCGAC